>NC_134938.1:17395003-17456917 GCF_051020765.1 Lasioglossum baleicum
GAGAGAGAGAGAGAGGCACAGTTATGTTTTCCAGCTACTAGACTGAATATTTTTTTCCTGTTGTTAAATTCTGTTATATATCTGTTCCAGTATGCAATATTTCTGGCATTATTGTTGCTAATGGAAATGGCAGTTGGCGTCTTAGGTTTCATCTTTAAAGACTGGGTGAGTTGCAAAGAAGTTCACATGTAGATTCTAGAGGACAATGGCTATCAAAGATTCACATTAGCACGATACATGTCCACTAGGGTTGGGCTGTAACTTTCCTTCGAATCTTCGAAATTACAGTCCTACTGAATACGTGAGTTTTGTCAAGCGCCAAGCCTGTCTTTTCATTTAGTCCGCTATATCCGATTTCACCGAATTTAATAAAACTTTGTTTGCAAAGTATTATTTTTTAAGTACATTCGTGATATATGATCCCGAAATTTATTAATGGAATGCACTCTTTTAAATTTAATTTAATTACGAAAAATCAAAACGGAAAGTTCAGTGTCAGTCACCGGTGACTGAAGGTTAATATTTTTATTTATCAAAAATCGTGACATGGTATGGAACTCATAAGTTACAACTTCATACGTTTCGAAGACTTTGAAATTTCGAGCACTTGGAAGACTTCGAAGCTTCGGAACTTCGAAGCTTCGGAACTTCGAAACTTCGAAGCTTCGGAAAAGTTACAGCCCTACACTAGGGAGGACCTTATTTTTCGACTTTCGAATTTTTTTCGGGACACCCCCTAGAATTGTGACACTTGATGCAAAAATAATGTGTGCAAAATTTGAAATCGATCGGATAACGAGAAGTGCTGCCGCATCGACTTTGAAAATTTTTTAATTTTGTAACTCGAGTTTCTCCACTGTAGTATATCATTAGTATATATTTTTATATATCGTTGAATTTGTCTTTTTACGCACTATAATAATGTAGAAACAAAATGTAGCATTAATTTAAAAAAAAAATTCGTGACCCTGAAATCTCAAAAATTGACTTTTCAACCAATTTTTTTTTTTTGCATTATATTTAATTTAATAAACAATACAACTTTGGTCTAAGAAATTTTTTTATATTTTTATAAATATACATTATACATATAATACAGTACATTATACATAAAATAATTTATTTATCTCGTAATGACTTTTTTGATACATCTGGATATTGTTTCCTATTTTCGGAAATAATTTGTAAAATATATTGTTTCTCCTCTTCATTTTTTGATAATAACTGATTATAGTCTTGAATAAGCTTAATACCGCGCTCAACAGTGTCATTAACAACTTTTAAGTTTTGTACAATGTTTAGTCCAAATTTGAAATCCTCGTCATCTTCCCATGAATCGGGATCTTTTTTAAAAAATTCCATAGAAATTGAAAATCTTTCAAAAAATAGTAGTGTTTTGTGGGAAATATAATGTTCAATTCCTTTACCAGCATAGTTTTTTAAGTCTTCACGAGTTATTTCATATTTCTTACATGATTCGTCAGTTTCAATGTTATCAGATTCGTCGACTTCAGTGGTAAGTGCCTCCAGCATTCGTAAATTTGTATTCTTCTCCACGGTTTTATCAAAAAATGCTAAGGCTACCGCTTCTGTTGATAAATACCATAAATGGTTCATCAAGTATAACTAAGGTCCACCCTAATGTCCACTCATAAGCTGAAATCTCTAGGAACTCCAAATCTCTAGAACAGTGGTGAGCAACCCGCGGCGTATTGTGGGCCAAAAGTGGAAACATAGACTACGCGCGGGCCGCAACCGGCAACGAACGCAATATTAAATACTTTGTTGCGTCGCCAGCACCAATTTCAGTCTGTGTTTACGCTACGGTCTCCTAATGCCTCTTTAACGAATTTATTAGTTTGCGGGAAGTATTTGTGTGTGTGTGTGTGTTATATCATACATAGATTTACAATAAAATGTTTGTTTTATTCGATCTATTATTTTTTTTATGAGATAATAAATGCAAACACAATAATACATAGGTACATATTATATATATATATCTTTACATATAGTTTTACTAAAGAAATGAAACTAAATAAATTTTGAAACTCAATGCGATACTTGACTTTGTTTCTCATTAACAAGCTTGGCAATATTGGGTGTGATATTTGAAACCGCTACTCTAATACAGTTTTTCAGTCGTTCGTCATCCAATCGATTACGATGGTCACTTTTTGTAATTTTTATTTTCGAAAATAGCTGCTTTCACATTTCAGTGATAAGTTTGTTTTTGCCTTGAAGATTTATGTTTAATGTATTCAAGTGTTGCGTAATATCAACGCAAAATGCAAAATCACACATCCAGTCTTTGTCATCAAATTGTGGAAACGGGTTGTTTTTCATCTCTAAGAACAGTTTAATTTCGTTTCTTAGGTCATATACACGCTTTAGCATTGTACCACGACTTAACCACCGAACTTCGGTGTTAAAAAGAATATCGCCATATTCGCTTTCCATATCCTTCAAAAATTCTTTAAATTCACGATGGTTTAGTCCTCGAGATCTAATAAAATTTACAATTTTAATAATAGGTGGAACAACATTAGACATTTTTAGAACTTTAGCACTCAGATTTTTTTTATGTAAAATGCAGTGAGAAACAAATATTTCACGTCCTGTTAAACTTTTAATATCTTTCGATAACAATCCCGATAAACCAACATTCATACTGGACATGGCTCGAGCTCCATCTGTACTTATTCCAACAATCTTTTCCATTGGGATGTTTAATGCATTCAGAACAGTTTTTAATTTTCTGTACATATCGTCTCCGGTAGTAGTTCCTAAAATAGGAACTAAAGATGCAAATTCTTCCATTACATTGAAACTAGTGTTACGAGCCAGGGCCGCGAGTAGCACGAGTGGCCGGCGAAGGGTTATAAACCCAGGAAAATGGTATCAATTTGTTAGTTAAGGTACGCGGACGAACCCAATGCGAAATTGGGGAGCCGCTAGGAATGTAGACAGTGAGGACGAACCTGACGCGAAATCAGGGAGCCTCTAGGAATGGAATCAGACGCAGACGAACCTGATGCGAAATCAGGGAGCTGCCTGGAAGGTGAAACTTCGTGAACGAACCCAATGCGAAATTGGGGAGTCACTAGGAAATGACGCGCAGACGAACCCGATGCGAAACCGGGGAGCCGCTGGGATGGTATAGTTTTCGTGGACGAACCCAATGCGAAATCGGGGAGCCACTAGGTAGGAAAAATCTCTATTTGGATAATTGGTAAGGCGCGAACGAACCTGATGCGAAATCAGGGAGTCGCTAGGATAGTTAGTAGGCCTCGTAACTAATATAATCTAAATGATAAAACCCGAGCGGTAAGATTGTATCGTGTGGGAACGTTCAATTACTATAAAGGATTTTGGACGATAATTATAGGTTCAATGAATTTGCTCTAATTATCAATAACACAAATATATTCTACTTATAAAATTCTGTAGTACAAGTGTGTATGTGTCGCGATTGGAAATGAGAGAAAAAGATATAAAATGTGAAAGAAAGAATTTACCTAAACTACGGTGCTCGGTTTTCACGCACTGGCAATGCGGGGGACTCGGAAACAACTTCAACACTGACGAATAGACTATAAACCGAACAAACGGAATCTATAATGTTAGACTTTGATCCGAAAGGTACTTTAGCCCGATCTCGTTAGAAGTTAACTTTCCGAAATGCAGCACGACGTGACGCGATACGTGTCTACTGCAGTACTAACCCCCGAGAGTGAGAATCTAAGGGTTTATATACCCCTACAATGAATGGAATACTTTGTTCATTATCTAATCGCGCTTAGAGATTAGGGCTTAGGGCCAGACTCTCATTTTTGTCACTTCTAACGAAATCGGAGCCAGAGCTCGGTCCTAAATCAAAGGGTTCGAAAGGTTATCTAGGACGCTTCCCGCCAGAGACGATCTGGAAGAGATTCCTGTGAGAAAACGAACGGAATATATTCTCTATCCGTAACACTAGAATCAGTCCCTCTTAAAAATACGGCAAGTTGTGCGGTATCATTATTGTCACAACTTTCATCCACAGCTAGAGAAATCCATTCTAACTTGGAAATATGTTCCCGCAAACTTTCCTCAATATTTTCTGAAAGTTCGTCAATTCTCCTTGCGACTGTAAATCGTGACAAACTAGTTTTGGAAATTATATCCTTTTGATTGGGGAAGGCCGCATCTCCTATCGCCAATAAACATTCTTTCACCATTTCTCCGTCATAAAAGGGTTTCATCTTTTTTGCCAAAATTTGGCTAACAAAGTAACTTACACGAATTGCCGCCTTTGCGGTGGATGCAGTACTTTCAAGTACATTTGGCGGTTTTAAATTTAAATTTGTCTTCAATTGATCCGCCACGTCCTTACGTAATTGTCCTGGCAAATTATTAAATTTTGAAGTGTAATAATGTCTCTTAATACTATATTTTTTCAACACAGATATTTTTTCACTGCATAATAAACAAACAGCACTTTCATTTATACAAGAAAAAAATACTCATATGTCCAACTATCGATGAACTGCCGATGTCCATGTTCAATTTTGCGTTTTCTAACAGGCGAGCTCATGGCAAAATACGATGATATTCGATCAATGTGCTTTCTGACGCAGTTAAACAGTGTGACTGTAGAATACTAGAAAATATAGCCGGGAATTAACAATTGAAAATCGTGGACTGTGGACGAAGGCCGCGGCGCGGCGCGGCGTCGCGCAGCGCTATATTCCGGCGGGCCGCAGGCAGTTTGCTAGCGGGCCAAATGCGGCCCGCGGGCGATGGGATTGCTCATCACTGCTCTAGAACCTAGATTAGCTGGAATTGAATCATTCAAGCTTACATTGTACATTTACCTCGTATAGGGTAACTGGGCTGCACTGTACCTTGGGTAACCAGAAATGTTTGCCAAATAATTGACAGAACGTCTAAAACGGTGGAAAGGCTATACTTCTCTGTAGAGGGCCAAAATACTTTAACTTTTTTTACATAATCCTGTAGATTTCGACGAGACGATAATCCCAGTTTTAATGTTGGGAACTTACTGGTTTAAAAGTTTCTATGTTTATATAAAAGGTTGAAAGTCTCCTATGTGATCCAGTAGATTTGGGCGAGAAGATGCGAAAATCCAAGTTTCCATCCTAGGAGATAAGTGGTTCAAAAGTTATGAGTGTTTGAAGTTGAGTGACTCCCAGTGTTTTCGACAGGTGAGAGTGCCGCCATGTTGGTATGCAGTGGGCGCTTGTGGTGTCATCTAGCGCCTGCGCTCGGTAAGCGGCGCACGACTCTCACTACCTACCAAAATGGCGGCACTCTTACCTGTCGGAAACACTAAAAGTCGCTCAACTGTAAACACTCGTAACTTTTGAACCATTGATCTCCCAGGGTTGAAATTTGAATATTTGGCACTCTTTCGTCCATATCTGTTGGATTGCATAGGAGAAAGGTAACAATTTATAGTCACCTAAGGTACAGTCTAACCCAGAGCTTTAAAGAACGTCTTTATAAGAGTTCCTCGGTGAATATAATCGATTCCTCTGATCCTAATAATTGTTTATCATTACTTATGTCACTAATAACAACCATAAATACTATCGTGATTCCAACGACAGATAAAGTTGCAGGCCGCTGGTGGCTTCCAAGGGTTTATCATTCACTACAGAGAAGATCCCGATCAGCAGAATCTCATTGATTGGATCCAGGAGGATTGGGTATGCATCGTGGCGTCTAGCTCAATAATATTATACACATTTTCAAATTTTTGTCAAAATTAACAAAAAGAGTTTTGTCAAAATTACTTTTACACCCCTCAGGGTTGTTCCAAATAATTTAAAAAAATTTGTTTAATCAAGCCGATAGAACATATTTAATGCTCATAAAATCATCTTTCTCGAATACCCTCTACACTATTTACCGTGTCGAAAAATGTGTTAGACAAATCCTGTAGATCTGGACAGGCTACGTCTATTATATTCTATTACTTTTTCTCGTAAAACAAACGGTTTTCGAGAAAATTGAGAAAAATGTCAGCGATATGTTGCTGATCAGCCGGGCAAGGATAAACGATACGTCGCTGATATTTTTCTCAATTTTTTCGAAAACCGCAGCCTTTTGTTTAACATATTTTTCGACATGGTGATTAGTTTTGGTGATTAATTTTTTAAATCGAATTAATATTATTTCAATTTTTCATTCATTTGGTACGAAGTTTTTCTCAATTTTCTCGGAAACCGTTTGCTCTACGAGAAATAGTAATAGGACATAAAAGACGCAGCCTGTCCAGACCTACAGATTTTATCTAACACAGTTTTCGACGCGGCAAATAGTTTCGAAGGTATTGGAGAAGAACGATCCATCACGTTCAGCATTCAATTAATTATATCAATTTTTCATTCATTTGTGTGATACGAAATTTTTCTCAATTTTCTCAGAAACCGTTTGTTCTACGAGAAAAAGTAATACAACATAAAAGACACAGCCTGTCCAGATCTACAGATTTTATCTAACACAGTTTTCGACACGGCGAATAGTTTAGAAGATATTAGAGAAAAACGATTTTATGAGCATTAAAACCCTACTGTACAGTTATGGCCATTAAAATTCCAATTTCAATTAGAAAAACTGAAACACTGATTGTGAATTTCAATTCACAATTGCATAATTCAGAATTGTAATTATAAATTGCGTTTGCCATTATCTGCGGTAGTTGTAGTCAATTTGTTGAAGCCTTAACGATTTCTTGTTTCGCAGTTGCAGTGTTGCGGCATTGAGGGGCCTAAAGACTGGGATCGCAACAATTATTTCAATTGTTCATCGAGCGACATTGGCTCGAGGGAAGCGTGTGGTGTGCCTTTTAGCTGTTGTAAACGAAAACCAAATGTAACTACACCAATCAAGTTCAATAGAAACACAGAATCGTCGAAGTGAATCCGGAAAAGTTATAGTATAAAGAATGCGGTTGTGTAACCAGAAATTTTTGCCTTTCTCCTACAAATTTTAGCCATTTCTTATGATATCCAGTAGATTTGGACGAGAAAATGTGAGAAATCCAAGTTTCGATCCTAGTGGATCAAAGGTTTAAAAGTTATGAGTGTTTAAAATTGAGCGATTTACAGCGTCTTTGACAGGCAAGGGCACCGCCTGTCAATAGGAAATTTGAATTGCACATAGATACTTTTAGACAGTGCAATAAAACTTTTCGCTGCTGTTCAGTTTGGGGGACCACAAATTTTAGGCTACTTTTATACAATCCCGTAAATTTTGATGAGACAACGCCGAAAATCTAAGTTTCAATCCTAGGAATTTAGTAGTTCAAAAGTTATATGCGTGTTTAAAGACATCGGCTGCAGGTTGTAGCGGGTTATTCGAATAGTATAACCACGTGTATGGCAGCCTACTCTGCCAGATCACACACTGAAGACTTGATTGGTTTATGGACAACTCCGGTTGCTTGGCCAAAGCTTTTATTAGAACAAACTTGAGAAATGTAGTAACTGTACAACACGGTGGATCGACCAGCGTAATGCGACACGTCTGTGTCGATCCACGATTCGCAGGAGAGAGAGCGGATGCGGATCGCTCTTCTCTTCTCATCACGAGGTCAGGATTGCCAACCTCGTGAGAGTACGCTCGCTAGGGACGACCTAGGGGAAAATGGTATGCAGCGCCATTATCCCCACACGGCTGTGGCGGCTACCATGACATAGATGATGACAAGTTGGGAGCTCGACCACTATGAAGGAGAGGAGGAAAAAGGAAGGAGCGTTTCGTCCTAGGCCCGCTAGAGGACTCATCAGTAAGGCTGACTAGCGGGCCCTGCCTTAGACGGTGGGATGTCGGAAGGCGGTTGAGGACGGTATATATGCTAATCGTTGAGGAACCGAGTACTTGCGGGAAAGGTCTTTTCGAGACTACCTGTCCCTCTTGTGGCGCATGTATGAAGTTAGGCCGCCACGTCACGTGGTCCCTACACGGCGTGTAGGTCGAAGTCCCCTGGTGACTGGAGGATTTCTATCTATCGGCGCCTACTCGCCGCCTCGACCCAGTGTCGAGGTTATGTTCAACTTGATCGCCGATGACGAAGGAGATAGAAGAGAACGCACTGCTTTTTCGGACAACCGTCCAGCTCGGGTGTTGAAGCTCAAGAGACAGAGCGGGAGCTCGGCTTCCGCCGATCCCCACTTCTGGTAACACGGGAGTGGGGGAACAGAGCCCCTACAGACTGTAGGGATTATGGCGCTCGTGTCGCCATTCCCCTAGGCCGCGCCTAGGGAGATCACCGATAGGGAGTTGGCAGTCCTACTCCCAACCGTCTCTTGTAGCGACCGTTACGCTAGGCATCCCTAGCAGTTCAAAATAGTCACTTCTTAGAGTCAGACGTATTGAACACCAATATCCAGTCGTACTGTGTTTTGAGGCTTACCTCTTTTGTATTATATTCTCCGTCGTACGGTTACGACGGACGTCACTACCGGGTGAATAAAATATTATTAAATGGTTCTCGTTGAACTACAAATTCTGCAGTGAATTTTATCCTCAAGTCCTATCCACGTGTTTCAAGTAAAACGTAGAGTAGGCTACGTTCTTCGGTACCTTCCCCGAAGCTTCTGATTCTCTCCGAGAGTATCCATCTACATCCATCCTACAATTGGTGACCCCGACGTGATCTCGCCGATCACCAGAAGGAAGGACGTCAGCACGCGGTCTTGGGGACATACCGTGCCTGCAGCTATCCTGACTGGCACGCACCTTCATCGAGGAGCGTCGAGGGTCCAGCCAAGCAGAGTGCAGCGTCACGCCGACGCCACGATCTCTCGAGGAGGAAGCACTCGAGTACCGGTTTGCTGTTTCGCCAAGGCACGCGGTCGGAAGGACGTTTCCTGTCCGCCATCTTTGCTGCTGCACGAGGCACGCCGCCGTGAAGCCGCTATCTTGGTCCTCGAAGGAGCCGTTTCACAGGTGGATTCCGGCGGGCATAGAAGATTGCGAGCGACTTCCGTAAGTGGGAGCATCTAATTTAGCCGTTAACATTCGTTATCGCGATTCCGGTAGAATCCATTGCGCATTGCATTTCCGACGCGTGTTCAGTTCCGTCGTGATAGTGTAAGACCCACCGCCGCGGGTCCTGTGAATTAGCATCGCGTGCGCGCGCAGATAGTCAAGATGGCCGAGCCGGCACCATTTCCGGGTCCTGAGGAAATCTTGAAATCGCTTCTCGAGAAGCATGTCGATTCATATCGCGTACCAAAGATACCTTCGTTCTTTCGGGAGGATCCTTCACTATGGTTCATGCAAGTTGAATCGTCCCTCTCCGCATCCCGCATAACCACACAAAAGACGATGGCTGACATCGTTATATTCGCGTTAACGTTTGAAGGAATAGCCGCGATAAAAGATATTCTCTCTTTATCACCGCAGCCTCGGAATCTTTACGATCAGGTAAAAGCGCGTATAATTTCAAACTTTTCTACGTCGGCGGAAGCGCGTTTACGCCGACTTCTAAAGGGTGAGGTGCTAACGGAAGGGAAACCTTCACAAATATTGATGCGATTTCGCAACTTAAATGACGGGTCGTGTACTGATGACATAATTCGTACTATTTTCATGGAGCAGCTTCCTGCTCAAATCAGGACAGTCTTAGCCATGTCCAAGATTACCGACCCGCAAGAATTCGCCGAATTGGCCGATAAGGTTGTCGAAGCATCGGGTTCCGTCGCCCGGCGCCCCGCGATTTCATCAATTTCGCCGCGAGACTCTTCTAGACGCGATGTCGAGACATCGGATGCCGTCGCGTCCGCAGTTTCTTCTCGAGGTTCTTCAAACCGCGAGCTTGAAGCAAAAGTCGACCGTCTCGCGAATCAGTTGGCCGAACTGACCAATATCGTGAGACGAAGTTCCCGCGACGGGCGCCGTAGAACTACTTCCCGTGGGAGACCAGGTTCGCGTTCCAAGTCGCGCGGTTCCGCATTGTGCCATCTGCACCGGAAATACGGAAGCGATGCACGTCATTGCATAAAACCCTGCTTGTGGCAGGCGGGAAACTAATATGCACTAGCCGCGCGGAGGCGAGCGCGCTGAGTGCTGCATCACATCGTCTCCATGTTCGTGACCGCGACCTCGGTCTTACGTTTCTGATCGACACGGGTGCGGATATCTCTCTGTTACCGGCTGATGAAGCCGCGAAAAAACGTGCGACCGGTTTAAAATTGTTCGCAGCAAACGAGACAACAATCGAGACATATGGAGAGAAGCGACTCAATTTGAATCTAGGCCTTCGCCATGCCTTCTCTTGGAACTTCTGCGTCGCCGCGGTACCGTACTCGATTCTAGGCGCGGATTTCTCAATCATTTTAGCTTGTTGGTCGATCTGCGTCATCGTAAATTGATCGATCCGTTGACGCGAATTTCCACTGTCTTCACAGTCAGAACCTCGCCGGTGTTCAACGTGAAATCGATCGATCCCGCATCTCCGTTCGCGGGAATACTCTCCGAGTTTCCGGGAGTTATAGGACCATCGCCATCGAATTGCGATTCGCCGCGCGACGTCTTGCATCATATTGTGACCGAGGGTCCCCCGTAGCCGAGCGTGCGCGACGACTGACGCACGATAAACTTCAGGTGGCTAAGGCCGAGTTCCGACGGCTCGTTGCTGAAGGAACATGTCGTCCATCGAGTAGCCCATGGGCTAGCCCCATCCATCTTGTTCCTAAGAAAGATGGGGGTTGGCGGGTATGTGGCGACTATCGTCGTTTGAATTCGGTGACTGTTCCCGACATGTACCCAGTTCCTCATTTACATGACTATTCAGTCAATTTACACGACAAAACGATCTTCACCAAGCTCGATCTTCAGAGAGCGTACCAGCAGATTCCGGTTGCGCCGTCGCACATCGCGAAAACTGCTGTGATAACACCTTCTGGGCTCTTCGAGTATACCGTGATGCCTTTCGGCCTCCGTAACGGCGGGCAGACATTTCAACGGTACATCCATCGTGCCCACGGAGACCTTGACTTCGTCTTTGCCTACATCGACGACATCCTCATCGCTTCTTCGAAC
This sequence comes from Lasioglossum baleicum, assembly GCF_051020765.1. Taxonomy (NCBI): domain Eukaryota; kingdom Metazoa; phylum Arthropoda; class Insecta; order Hymenoptera; family Halictidae; genus Lasioglossum; species Lasioglossum baleicum. Next base: position 17,406,059 of record NC_134938.1, read on the forward strand.
CTCGAAGAGCATGAGCGTCACCTCCGCATTGTTCTGCAACGTTTGCAGGAACACGCGCTGCATCTGAATCTTGCCAAATGCAAATTCGGCAAGTCCCGTCTCGAGTTTCTGGGACACGTAATTGATCGGAATGGGTCTGCACCTATTCCCGAAAAAGTCAAGGCCATTCAGGACTTTCCGAAGCCCAAAACAGTCTCTGACGTACGCAGATTTCTGGGTATGGTCAACTTTTACCGACGCAGTCTTCGTCGCACCGCTGACGTGCAAGCACCCTTGCACGAATATCTTTGCGAGTCGAAGAAAAATGACAAACGTGAGATAGTCTGGACTTCTCAAGCCGAGGAAGCGTTTGCACGAGTCAAATCTGACCTCGCCAACGCGACCTTGCTAAATCACCCTTCTCCTGATGCAGTAACGCGTCTCGTTACCGATGCGTCCGATTTTGGAATGTGAGCGTCGTTAGAACAAAAATTCCAAAATTCGTGGAAGCCTTTGGCATTCTTTTCTCGCAAGTTTACTCCATCTCAAAGAAATTACAGCGCGTATGATCGCGAGTTAACCGCTGTCCACGAAGCGCTCAAATACTTCAGGCATTTCCTCGAAGGTAGAAATTTCGTAATTGTGACCGATCACAAACCACTTGTGTACGCGTTCCGGCAACGCGCTGATAAAGCATCGCCTCGCCAACTTCGACAACTATCATTCATATCACAGTTTACTACTCATATCGAGCATCTCCCTGGCTCCGAAAACGTCGTCGCCGACTCGCTGTCGCGTGTAGATACTTTGCACCTCGCCGCAGATATCTCCTTGGAGGAGCTCGCGAGATTGCAGGAATCCGACGACGAATTGAAAAGTTTATTGGCCTCTACTGATCACTCGTTAGCTTTACGGCGAATTCGGTGGGGACCCTCTCACATTGCGATTGTATGCGATTTAGAAGGAGAAGTATTGCGTCCATAAATTCCGGGCCCGTCACGCAAGGCCATTTTTGATAAATTTCACAAACCCGCGCACCCGAGCGCGTGATCCGAAAGCGGTATGTTTGGCCGCGAATGCATCACGACATCGCGAAATGGTCGAAAGAGTGTCTAGATTGTCAACAATCTAAGATAACGCGCCATAACCATGTAAAGCCAGCGGAATTCGTTGCTCCCGATGAGCGTTTTAGTCATGTCCACATGGACATTATCGGCCCGTTGCCGATATCGGAATGCTATCGTTACTGCCTGACCATGATAGATCATTTCTCGAGATGGCCAGAGGCGGTTCCGCTCGCGAATATTGAAGCTACTACCGTATGTAGAGCGTTCGTAGATCACTGGATCTCACGTTTCAGCGCCCTTGAAACTCTCACGACCGATCAGGGCAGTCAATTTGAACCGAGACTTTTCACCGCGCTGCTGCAATTATCCGGATGCCACCGAATTCGGACGACCGCTTTTCATCCAGCGTCGAATGGAATGATCGAACGATGGCACCGATGCCTCAAAATTGCGATTATGTGTCACGCGAAACCTACGTGGTCACGCATGTTATCCACCGTAATGCTTGGTCTTCGAAATAACGTTATAGATTCGGGCTCGTCGCCCGCCGAATATCTATACGGCACCTCGTTGCGAATTTCGGGCGAGTTCGTACTCCCCGATGACGGTCCCGCAGATCCGCAAATGTTTATCGAAGAATTTCGAGACCACATGCACAGTGTTAAACCTGTTCCCGTAGGACAGCGTCATAAAAAGCGTGTTTTCTTATTTAAAGATATAGACACCTGTTCACATGTATTCTTGCGCGCCGATACGAACAAAAAGGCGCTCGAACGGCTATACTCAGGCCCGAACAAAGTAATAAGCCGCCCTACCGACCGCGTTCTAGAGATCGACGTCAAAGGACAACCGCGTTCCGTCTCGATAGAAAATGTGAAACCAGCGTATCACTTCCGAGAGGAATTAGCAACCTCGTCTAGCGAACCCTCCGACTCGAAACAACGGAATGCGCTGCGAACATATTCACGGGCGAAAACTGTGCAAACAGTCCCGCCGAGTTAATATCGCCGATTTAGTTGTAAGCCTGTTGTGTACATGTAAATAGCAATCGCGTAGTTTGTAAGAACAATTTGTATAGTAGATGTAGTGCGCACTCATTGTAAATAGTTTATAGTTATAATATTGTTATATTGTTACTGTATCCCCAGCGTTGCGAACTTGTATATCGTTGTGTAGCGTCATAAGTTTGCACGTACACACTCGGGGGGGAGTGTGTAGGGATTATGGCGCTCGTGTCGCCATTCCCCTAGGTCGCGCCTAGGGAAATCACCGATAGGGAGTTGGCAGTCCTACTCCCAACCGTCTCTTGTAGCGACCGTTACGCTAGGCATCCCTAGCAGTTCAAAATAGTCACTTCTTAGAGTCAGACGTAGTGAACACCAATACAGTGTGCCCAGATTCCACGCTTTTTTTCGCGCATGCGCGGCTTTTCAGCCTCAGTAAAGTACGCTTCGCGAGGAAATGTGGCACCTTGAGCTCCATGCCGAATGTTAAGAAGTTGATATGAACTGATTATGAAAAACGAATGAATGACAAGTGTATTTGTATATATATTCGGCCTTGGCTTTGTGTGCAAGAGAAGGGTCTAAGGCAGGCATGCACAGCTCTTTGCTCTCAGAGCAGCCCCCGTGCTCCCAAGTTGCTCCCCGTATTCTCTCAGAGCAGATCGGACGTATGGAAGGGGAACCCACTAAGCGTGACTTTTAAACAGAGCACGAGAGAAGACGAGTGGGAGGGGCGTGGGGAAGTGGAGAGCGCGCCGGAGTGGTCAGACTACAACAACGTAGACGTCGCCCCCACTCTCATACGCTCTTCTTCTCGTCTTCTCTCGTGCTCCGTTTACAATTGGTGGGTTCCCCTTCCATACGTCCGAGCAAGGTCACTGCTCCGACCCTGCTCAGGAGCAGGGTCGATTGCTCCTGCTCCCAAATCGTCCACCTGTGCATGCCTGGTCTAAGGCATTGTCTAAATTCAAAATTGTTGGAAAATTCAATTCACGACTTCTTCAGCGGCAATATTAAGTGGACACGCTTAAAAATCGCATAACTTTTTAGAAATTCGTCCAAAGGACTTGAATTTTTTTAAGATGTTAGAGCGGCTAGTTCGCTAGAGAATAAGTAAACTAAAATTTCTTACGATTGCAATTGGTAGGAATTATACAAAATTTTAAAATATGATGTTTTGCCAACTTTTTTATCTGGGCCTGTAACGATAATTTAAAAAATACGTTTTATAGATTTCGGTAACTTATATGCATACTGAAAATTTCATCGAAATCGGTCAACATTGCAATGAGCTACATACGTTTAAAGATGAGAGCTTAAGGGTGAAAGTCGTAGATTTTCAGCCTTGCCAGGGCATTTCGCCCTAACGTGATCATCTTTAAACGTTTATAGCTCATTGCAATGTTGACCGATTTCGATGAAATTTTCAGTATGCATATAAGTTACCGAAATCTATAAAACGCATTTTTTAAATTACTATTACAGGCCCAGATAAAGAAGTTGGCAAAACATCATATTTTAAAATTTTGTATAATTCCTACCAATTGCAATCGTAAGAAATTTTAGTTTACTTATTCTCTAGCCAACTAGCCGGTCTAACATCTTAAAAAAATTCAAGTCCTTTGGACAAATTTCTAAAAAGTTATGCGATTTTTAAGCGTGTCCACTTATTATCGCCGCTGACTGTAGCTGCCTCAGGGCTCTACGTTACTGTTTTGACGCTCATGCGCGAAAAAAGCGTGTTATCTGGGCACACTGCACCAATATCCAGTCGTACTGTGTTTTGAGGCTTACCTCTTTTGTATTATATTCTCCGTCGTACGGTTACGACGGACGTCACTACCGGGTGAATAAAATATTTTTAAATGGTTCTCGTTGAACTACAAATTCTGCAGTGAATTTTATCCTCAAGTCCTAACCACGTGTTTCAAGTAAAACGTAGAGTAGGCTACGTTCTTCGGTACCTTCCCCGAAGCTTCTGATTCTCTCCCAGAGTATCCATCTACATCCATCCTACAAGGCGCGTGGTTGTGCTGCCATCTAGCGGCTCCGCTCGGTAAGCGGCGCGCGACCGCCAACAGACACAACACGGCGGCGCTAACCTGTCAAAAACACTGTAAATCGCTCAACTTCAAACACTTGTAACTTTTGAATCACTGATCCTCCAGGATCGAAACTTCAATTTCTCACATCTTCTCGTCCAAATCTACTGGATAACATATGTAAAAGGCAAAAATTTATTGGAGAAAGGCAAAAATTCATGGTTACGCAAGTAAAAGAGCAGCCAAATCATATATTGACATCTTGAATTTTTATATAGTTAAATAATAATGTTTACATCGCAACGCGAATTTTCATGTATGAAAGATTATCTTCTTGTGGCTTTAAGTGTCTCTTGTTCTTCTTCCAGGAAATCATAAAAAATAAACAGTGTGGCTATGACGTTAGGAAACCTAGCTACGTAAGTAAACGTTCTCTACTACACCGTAATAGTTAACGTGGAGATAGAACTAGTCATTTATTTATCGTGTACATAAATTTCTTTTTCTTAGAAATTCTCTTAGCGTTACTTACTCGCCTGCAGTCGTTGATCAACAATTGCCTAAATTGTTATAAATTATCGTCACCCACTCGCGATCATTATATCATTGATATTTCGTTTCTATTTCATAAAACAGAAAAACTTCTTCCCTTGGTCATTTTTGTTATTACTAGGATAAAGTCATTAGCAGCTCTAAGTTTGCGACGCACTATGGTCTGCAAAAATTAATTTTTCAAGGTCTATTTATTTAAACAATTTGATTTTTGCTATAAAGTGCCTTCGAAACAGCCAAATCGAAAATGTTATCAAATTTAGAGGATTCTGTCGTGAGATATAGCTTCCCAAAGTAAAATTAAATTATATAATACTTAAAATTATAATTACATTATGTCGTGGCATTTAAAAATCATCGATGACCTTCAAATGACCTTGGAAATCACAAGCCTGTCTAAGCCTTTTGACCAAAAAATATTTCGAACAAAAGTGGATCAGAATTCACTTTTCTACAGATGTCAATATAAAATATCTTAAAAAAAATTTTATTATAAATTGTTATAAAAAATTAACGTCACCTCAATTTTTGAAATATGTATTAACATATATTTTTCACGGCATGAGACGAACTCAACGACCTATAATAATAACATAATGTTATTAAACGTTGTGAAAATGTTGCAAAAATAATAATATAATGTTGTTGTTAAATGTTGTAAAAATAATAACATAAAGTTGTTATTAAACCTTGATAAAACAGCCCAAGTAGCCACAAGTAGCCACGTACGTCCCTAAAACGTACGCAGAATGGCCGTAGGACGTTTGGACGTGAGCCGTACGTTTTAGGGACGTACGTGGCTACTTGGGAGTACAACAGTTTTGACCACAAAAAGTGTGTTCCCAGACTATAGTGCGATGCATAATTGTTAAGCACTTAATTCTAGTAACGACATGTATGATTTAGAGATTTATTGTTGCTATTTTTCAGCCTTGTTTAGATTATTTATCAGAGACCACAAACTTGTATTGCGTCGTTTCAAAAAGTATTATTATACTTTCACAGTTCAAAAAGCAATCTTAAAATTATTAGAGAAGAGATCTGACACGAATGGAACAGACAGACCAAATGATTGTAAAACAATCCTAGACCGCTTGTCCCAGAACAAAGTGTACATTGTAAAGGTATCTTCTCTACATTATCGACATTCCCGCGTGCTTCTGCTGCCACCTATCGACTCCACTGGGTAAGAGGCGCGCGATGCTCACTGCATAACAACATGGCGGCACTCTCATCTGTCGAAAACACTGTGAATCGTTCAACTTCAAACACTCATAACTTTTGAACCACTGATCGCATACTGGAACAGGTGTACACAATATTACGAGACAGCTGGAAAGTTTTACAATGATTTGAGCTGCCTGTGCACACGATGCATTTGGTCAGGTGCACAATGCGTTTTGCTAACGTAGTTGTAAAACAAAGCGGTTCAAGTTATGTGTCACAGTTTGTTTCAAAATGGTTTCTGTTTATCCCCGGGGAATGCAGACTGGAGAGAGGAGTATATTCGAGAGAGGTTGTCTAAGAGCAGGCGAGGAGTGGCTAGAATTAAATCTCGTACCTGTCGCTGGTACTGTTGTCAGCACTATGGTTTTACAGGTAGATTCTAAACTGAATGTCGTATCGCCCTGCTAACTCAAAGTTCAAACTTTCTCTTTCCTTGTAGCGTTTACATCGAAAACACTCGAGCTCGTCTATTTGAATATTTTAACAACATTCAAAATATTGTAGCCACTTGGAAATGATTCCTGAGGCGATTCCAAGCAACCTTTTCCTTTGCGAAATTTTCCTCCGAGGCTCCGTTAAAGAGATATTAGCAAAAAACACGAATCAATCACAGCGCTCCCAGCTGAGTCTTCCGCTATAGCCGCAATCTAATTGGCTCCGCGTTTTTCGTTTATAACTCTTGAACGGAGACTCGGAGAAGATTTTAGCACAGGGAAAATTTGCTTGAAATGACGTCAAGAATCATTTACAAACAAGGACGACATTTGGAAAGGATTACTCACTTGGAAATGATTCCTCTGGTGATTCGAAGCAACTTTTTCCTTTGCGAAAATCTTCTCCGAAGCTCCGTGAAGGAGATATTAGCGAAAAACGCGGACCAATCACAGCGCTCCCAGCTGAGTCTTCCGCTATAGCTGCACTCTGATTGGTTCTGCGTTTTTCGTTAATAACTACTGAACGGAGCCGCGTAGAAGATTTTCGCAAAGGACAAAGTTGCTTGCAATGACATCAGTAATCATTTCCAGATAAGTACAAAATTTAAAAATTCCAAAGCTGTCGATGATTCCTATCGTTACTAGATCGAAAATCCTATTGGCTCCTAGTTACAACTGCAGAAAATGCTAGAGAATTTTTTCCGAGTGACGTAACGAGTTGTTGCGAGACATTGATAATGACATTGTTAATCAATGATTATAATAAAAGCAAGAGAAGAGAGAAGTTAAAGATATGAGAAAGTTTCAACTTTCGAAAATGGTCCCGTTTCGTTTGTTTTAATGACGGTTCGCAGTTGTCGCATGTACATGTGACGTGGATGTACTTATTAATTAAGTATTTACTCTCGTTTTGATTTGATCCGCTTCGAGCACACTATTTAACGGTTCTCGGTTGCTCTGGTAACCGTAAACACGTCGAATCACGTCGCGACCAGTATGTATTTGCATATCGTACCTACTCGAGTAAACGAGCATCGCAGGACGGCCACGTGAAGCAAGTAAGTACTTAGGGGAGCTGAGAATATTAACCAGCACCTACACACATACACAGTATACAGTCACTAACGAAGGGCACAATTTTACGTTTTTCGTTCGCACGTGTCGGAACGGTAAGTACGATCGAATTCACGACTTGAATCGAAGTCCCGAATCTAAGCGCGACGGAAGTGGCCGATCTAAGTCAGTTCGATGTTTAAGTCAGTATACTGTTTTCGATATAATTGAAGTGTGTTCCATCTCTCAGTCTGTTTACTAAATTATATTCGATGAAATTGTTCGCGAGATTTGAGAAAGCAGTCGATCGCCTTTGTTTTCCAGAACGTTGACAAACTGATTTATGAAAAAGGTTGTATTGAGGCTGGGGAAGAATGGGTCGAACGAAATCTCCTCCTGATTGCGACTGGCGCGATTTGCACAACGTTTGCACAGGTATTGTTTTCTTTTTCTTTATATGTATTCCGTTCGTCAGGCCTGAAAAGATTTGATTTCTCTAACAGCTCTTTCGTGCTGCGATCGATACGTACACGAATTGATGTACAGTAATCCTACAATCTAAGCACGATGGAGGTTTGCGATCTAAGTCAGTTCGCCTACCCCTTCCAACGGGAGGCATGCAATTACAAAACTTCTGTATTTTTCATTATTTTGTTTATGGGACTATATATGTATATATTAAATTAATGTATTATATATTATTGTTATTATATAATATTATATCCAGGGTGTCCCGTGTAACGTGTAGGGGACCGAAAAACTAAGACAAAAAGTCTTTTAGAGATTTGCTCGTTTTTGCTTCGTTTTGGAGAAAATCGCAAAAAAGAAACAAAACAAGTTTTCATTTTTGTACTTATTTATTTACATTTAAAAAAATTTTTTTATTTTCTAACATTTTTTTATCAAGTGTTTAAATATCTCACTGTCATAACTCACACAATAATGTCAAAACAATCATAAATACAAGTTAGATTTAAAAAATGTAAAAAATAAAAAAAAATTTTTAATTTAAAAAAATGTAAATAAATAAGTACAAAAATAAAAACTTGTTTTGTTTCTTTTTTTGCGATTTTCTCCAAAACGAAGCAAAAACGAGCAAATCTCTAAAAGACTTTTTGTCTTAGTTTTACGGTCCCCTACACGCTCATGAAGTTTTGCCATTTAAATTCTGGACACCCTGTATATAATTAATTATATTAATAAATTAATATGTATATTAAAAGACCAATTCGACCGTGTATAATATGTTGCCCTTCGAATGACCTTCGAAGGAGTTATTTTTGAAAAAGCATAACTTAACGTAGCGCCCTGATTGGTCTAATTAATATCACGGTTTATTGTATTATACTCTATTTCTCCAGATCTGCTGAACGAAACATTACGTAAAAATTCACGAACATTCTACTCAATGGCACGCATTACAGTGAATTATTTCAGAATTTTCGATTTGCCAAATTCGAGAGTTAAAAACATCCGTATGTCTTCAGAGTACTGGAAAATTCGGCAATTTTATGCTTACGGCATTTTTAAAACTCGAATTTTGCAAACCAAAAATTCTGAAATAATTCACTGTTATGCGTGCAATTGGGTAGGATGTTCATAAATTTTTTCGTAATTTTTCGTCGAGCAGAACAGGAAAAATAAAGCATAGTGTAACCCAAATAGCGAGGGTTGCGGGGCATCACAATTTTATACTTCCGGATTTATTAAAAATCGATCTTGCACCAGAAATTCTGAAATAATTCACTGTCGTGGGTGCTATTGGATAGAATGTTCATGACTTTTTTCGTAACTTTCGATGAGCGGAACAGGAGGAATAAAGCATAGTGTAACCTAGATAGCAAGGTTGGGGGTGCTATCACAATTTTATGCTTCCGGATTTATTAAAAATCGATCTTGCAACCAAAAATTCTGAGATAATTCACTGTTGCGAGTGCTATTAGGTAGGATGTTCTTGATTTTTTTCGTAACTTTCGATGAGCGGAACAGGGGGAATAAAGCTTAGTGTAACCCAAATAGCGAGGGTTGCGGGGCATCACAATTTTATACTTCCGGATTTATTAAAAATCGATCTTGCACCAGAAATTCTGAAATAATTCACTGTCGTGGGTGCTATTGGATAGAATGTTCATGACTTTTTTCGTAATTTTTCGTCTAGCAGCACAGGAGGAATAAAGCATAGTGTAACCTAGATAGCAAGGTTGGGGGTGCTATCACAATTTTATGCTTCCGGATTTATTAAAAATCGATCTTGCAACCAAAAATTCTGAGATAATTCACTGTTGCGAGTGCTATTAGGTAGGATGTTCTTGATTTTTTTCGTAACTTTCGATGAGCGGAACAGGGGGAATAAAGCTTAGTGTAACCCAGATAGCGAGGTTGGGGGTTCTATCACAATTTTATGCTTCCGGATTTATTAAAAATCGATCTTGCGACCAATAATTCTGAAATAATTTACTGTTATGCGTGCAATTGGGTAGGATGTTCATGAATTTTTTCGTAATTTTTCATTCGGCAGAACAAAAGAAATACATAATAAATAATATACAATTAAATTCATTAAACCGTGTTATTAATTCATTAGACCTTTTCTACGTTCGATGAAGCCACAAAAAATAGAGTCCGGTCCCGATCTATGTCATACACAGAACCTCAGAGGATCGGCTGAGATCGCGGGATTACTGTAATAATATAATCTAATACCTCGAAAATCTCGAATCTTCGTTCTGGTTGTATCTGAAAATGAAAATGATTATTCATTTTAAAAAAATCGATAAAAAATTTCATTTAAAAAAAAAGAAAATGAAAATTATTATTCAGGTATGATCTATAAAACTTTCATCAAAGGATTAACAATGGAGGCTTCTTTGACAGGGGGAACGCTATGCACCATACATATTTAGTAGTACGCCGATAATATTAAACAGAACATGCAAGGACACATGCTATTAATACGTTATTGCTCTATTGATTAAAGTTTTACAATGAAAACTAAAAATAATTAATCATTGTGTCCTATTTTAATTTCGTCGTTGTCGAAGGATCAGCGTAGAAATTGGTAATTTTATTCATTGTTTGCTGGTGTATTATGATTTCTATTCCTGTTTGACAATGGACGAATTACAAAATTATTTTGAAATATTGAATTTGGTGGTTGGATAGAAATTTTCGAGACTTTCGATGTGTTAGATACTGACTGCAACCGAATTGAAATTGTTTTTATTAAGTCTTGACTATTTTGTACACACTTTTTTGCAGAGTGAACATTTTCGTAATATTTTATATTTAGATTTTTGAATACTAATCGATATGGATAATAAAATTGTGTAAGAGTAACAATGATTTAATATACAGTTTTTGCAATTTGAATTCATGTTTTTGCGGGAAAAATTCAACCTTCCGCAAATCAATTTTATCCATGAAGAATATTTAAGATTTGTTATTTATTTATTTAGATTAAATTATATGTGTACAAAATGTTTACAATGAATATAGGTTTTCCAATCGAAAAATCACCCTTTTGCAAATAAAATGTAAATTAATTGTTATAGATTTCGATCTTCAAATTCACCCTTTTGCAAATCACAAGTTCAACCTTCTGCAAATCTATTTCACCCATGAAGAATATTTAAAATTGATCATTTATTTATTTAGATTAAATTATACAATGTCCTTTCATTTTTTGAATTTATTAATCGGAAAATAGGTACATACAATGAATGTACACATCTGCAGTAATCTACACACAGTTTTCATACATTACAAAGATCATGAATTGGTAATTACTTTTAAATAAGTATTGGATGTACATCTCCTGCAATAAATAAAATTTTGAATTTTTTAACAATTAATTCACATTTGACCTGCAAAAGCGCGAATTTGGAGTGCAAATCCTGTAGTAATAATACTTTTCAGTCAACAATTACAAAAGTCAGGGATTAATGTGAAAATTTTCCCTTCCCCACTTCCATACAAAAATATTATTTTGCTTTTCCCCGTAAATTGTATAGTCATTTTACAGACATTACAATTCTTTATTTTCTATTAATCGAACTTCTTCAATTTGATTAAATCTTGTACATCCGAGTTCGATTAAAATACAACTTGAATTTCCTTCGAACCATTCATTAGTTTTGTACGTAGAATTCCTATCAGACTGTAAATTTATAAATTCAGCTTTCTAACACTCGAAGCATATAGTCTCTCTCCCCCTAACTGCCAAATTTTTATACTACAGTAAATATTCGATGGACGCAAGAGTCTCGGGGAGGTTCGTTTGCATAGTTCGTAGAGAGACACTTTTGTTTTGTGCTTCAAAGACCAAGCCGAACGTAGAAATAGACAGCGCGTGTAAACAGAGACCGCGTGCGGCCGCACAGTGGGCGAGAAACCGATCTTTTTGGACAAAAATCTGCCGACAACTCAGTTTTTCATCGATTCAATTGGAATTTTTTTTAAATGTTCGTGAAGGACTATACTTTGATGACGTGCTGCGCGAAAATCGTTGACTGTCACAAGAAATCAAGAATCCTTATCTACAAAACCCAATAACTCCGATACTTCATCCGCCTATACCATTTTGCATGTCCCAGACGAGTTGCCGACACTTCTTAACCCTAAACCCTAAACCGCAAAATTTTAAACTGTAAATCTGGCCCTGAGAATTACCAATTGAATAGAATTACATTCGGCACTTTTGAGACTCATCATTAATTTATTGATCCAACAGCAGCGTTTTCGCTTCTTGAACTTCCTTGTACTTGCCATCCTTTATTCTAAGGCCTCGTACAGACTAGAACATTTCGACGAACTGCGCCGCGCGAACCGCGCCGCAAACCGCGCATTTTGACGAACATTTCGATGAATGTTTCGACGAATGGCGATCGGAATGGATTTGTGCTATTTGCAGATTTTCTTGCGAACAACTATGGGAGCTGCAGCGGCGTATACTACACAAAGAAATACAGAAAATGTTGGCACTTTATTTAGTTGTAATGTTCAGGTCTGTACGAAGCATTTTAAGGACATCAGATTCGAGATTAAATGACTCCAAATTTTTGGAGATGTTGGAACATGATGAATTTTCGTCCTTATATGATTCTACGATACATATTCTGAATAAAAACGGGAGGGTTAAGTTCCGAGAGCGCGTTCCGTAAACAACAAGGTTGGTCACACATCGAGCCCTTTTCGGTTTGGCCGAGCGTTCTAAGTTACTTTTGCGTTTTCGAAGCGTAATTTGCATTATTCAGCAGCATGTAGCGGAGCCGCGAGTAGCATTGGGCTGCGCGATGATGCTGCTACTGTCAAGAGTCATACATTTTCTTCAATATCGAGAGAAACAGAGTTCTTATAGAAAAAGTTGGTGGCAACCCCGCTAAAAACCCGGGAATTTCCAAATCCCGATGCCGGGAACGGGATGGGAAGTCTCGTATCATGTCGGGACGGGATCTCAAAAATCCTGAGTTTTTCCCGAGAATATTCGGGATTCCCGGTGGTGTTCGGGTTTCCCGTGAATTTTTTCGGGATTTCTGCAGGGGTGTGCGAGATTTCCGAAAATGTTTAGAATTCCCGTAAAATATCCGGGTAAAAAATTCAATGTTTTCATAGCAAGGCCATCTTTAATAATTTGAGACAAATTATAATTTAATTTAATTTACTAAGATAATTTAAATCACCGATGTCTTTGTTTATAAATTTATGTCTATTTCTTGACATTTATTCCTTATATTATGAATATTTAGGATATGCTATCTGTCCTGCAAACAGATTTGTAAATGCCTCCCCGTTCGCGTTCGTGCGCGCTGAAATGCGCGCGGCACCGTTCGTCGAAATGTTCGTCGAAATTTTCGCCGAAATGTCATAAAATCTCCAAAAATTCAAGTCATTTAATCTCGAATCTGATGCTTCGTACAGACCTGAACATTTCAACTAAGTAAAGTGCCAACATTTTCTGTATTTCTTTGTGTAGTATACGCCGCTGCAGCTCCCATAGTTGTTCGCAAGAAAATCTGGAAATAACACAAATCCGTTCCGATCGCCATTCGTCGAAACGTTCGTGGAAACGTTCGTCGAAATGTTCGTCAAAATTGCGCGGTTCGCGGCGCAGTTCGTCGAAATGTTCTAGTCTGTACGAGGCATTAGAGAGCTTATAAGTGTTTTTTACAAATTTTACAAGTTTTTTAAAAATTTATTTTTATTTAAATAATTATTATACTTCAAATTTCCTTCAATTACTAAACTTGAAATTTCCGTCGATTTAAACTTGAAATTTCCCTCAATTAAAAGTTGAAATTTCCCTTAATTTAAACTTGACATTTTCCTTGAATTAAAAACTTGAAATTTCCCTCAATTTAAACTTGAAAATTTCCTTAATTTAAACCTGAAATATCCCTCAATTTGAAGTTGAAATTTCCCTCAATTTAAACTTTTTTAGTTGACCTCGGTTACCGGGGAGAGCGGCAGTGGCGGTGCCAAGATGGCTAAAAAGCGCTTAATAGTCCAGTCAATGAATGCTCATAAGGGGGACGTAGAGGGAAACGGATGAAACACAATTTATACTTTGGGACTTTGTTTGGACTAGTTACGAGGTAAACATACTAAAAGTCCCTACTCCTTTTTCGGTTTTCCGCTTATATCTCGGAAATTATATGTCCTAGCGATGATACCATTCCATACAAAATTAAAGCTGACAAAATGTGCCACAAGATTCATTCAATTCGGTTTTTCGCTTTCTCGCATAGTTTCCGAGATATCCGAGCTCAAAGTTCACTAATTGTGAAAAAGAAATTTTTGCCTCACGTTTTTTGCCTTACTTGACTGGCTAACTTTTCAGCACAATTAGTGAACTTTGAGCGCGGATATCACGGTAACTATGCAAAAATAGCGAAAAACTCAATCCAATCTATCTTGTGGCACATTTTGTCAGCTTTAATTTTATATAGAACGGTCTTATCGCTAGGACGCATAGTTTCCGAGATATCCGCACTCAAAGTTCACGAATTGTGAAAAAGAAATATTTGCCTTATTTGACTAACTAACTCTTCAGCACAATTAGTGAACTTTGATCGCGGATATCTCGGAAACTATGCGAGATAGCAAAAAACTGAATCGAATCAATTTTGTGGCACATTTTGTCAGCTTTAATATTGTATGGAATGGTCTTATCGCTAGGACGCATAGTTTCCGAGATATAGGCGGAAAACCGGAAAAGGGGGCCTTCTGCGTGCCCCCCTGCACCCCGCTCACCTTCTAGGAGTGGGGACTTTTAGTATGTTTACCTCCTCACTAGTCCAAACAAAGAGCCCAAGTTAAAAATTGTGCTCCTTCGATTTCCCTCTACAACTTCTCGTTGACTGGACTATAACTCTGGTACGAGATATACTACTCGGCAGCTTAGAGGGGGCGGATGGGGGACTTGGTTCGCGCGCTGCCGCGCGCGTTGATGAAATTTTACCAACACATCTGTGATATTTTTCTGATTAATATGATACCAAACAAGATGTAATTTGATCCATATTTAAATGAATATGGATTAGGGATAGTGTATTATTGGATAGTGAATTAAACCACTAAATACAGTTGATATTATATCGTGTTTAGTGTGATTTTAATCAGAAAGATGCCACAAATAAGTTGGTGAAAGTCCCATAAAAAAATAATTAAAAATAACGAAGTTTTGTAATTGGTTTAGTGGTGGTTCACACCGATAGCTCGGCGACCGAGACAGCTCGAGCTTCGTGGCCCCTGCGGCATTGCTCCGCAGTGGAGGGGATATTTTTTGCATCTAACGTGTGTAACATCCTCTTGCGTCCATAGAATATTTACTGTATCTACTCAGTTTGAATGCTTGAGTTAGGCATGTGTGTGCATCGCGTGGTTTGACAAATAACTGTTGCATGCGACTGATTGAAACCGACCGTTTTTTTTCAATATTCGTGTTATAATAAGTATTCGGGAATTTCGCCTTGTCTGAAAAGCTGGTGGGAAATAAGTGGCCCGTTCGGTTTCCTAGTTTTTGCAATTTTACAAAAATGCAGAACTCACAACTTTCTTGCTTAGAAACTTTGTAACTGGATCAGATCACCGAGAAACACTCTACCCAAATTTCAACAAGTTTCAGTGAATATATCACTTCGAGTTTACAAAATTAAATTTTGTCTTCAAATAAAATTTGAAATTGTTCATTTGTCACTTATTTAGTGGTTTTTCAGATAGTTTAAATCATCGATGTGTGTTTGGTTATAAATTTCTCTGTATTTCTTGAAATATTTCTAGTATGAAGGATAAACGTCAAGAAAAACCCTCGGGTTCGCGCTGTTTTTTAGATCTTGTGGCTCTACCATTTCAACCATCCCCTCCATGTTTATTCCATTTCAAGACACCCTGTAGAGAATATGGAATAAAATAGTTGGCGAATCTTCAAAGATGTTTCTATAGTTCTAGTTCAATGTGAAACAATTTTGACCTTGGAATTACAATATTAATTTAAATTTTGCGGTCCCCCCCAATCTAACAAATCTCCACCAATCTAGAGGTGCAGTGTCATGCTGAAGTGGTCGCGACATATAATTTTGAAACACGCTGTACCTAATCCCAAAATTTGACTTGCTGCTAACCACGATACAAAATGAAAAAATGATCATCTTCGACCAGTCATCTTGTTTCCCTCCAACGATCAGAGATCTCGGCCATTTCGATCCAGCAAATTGCTGTTAATTTTAACTAACGAAAAGTTGCCCGCGAAATCAATTAATCAAGTTATTGTTTTCAGATTCTAGGAATCTGTTTCGCGCAGAACCTGCGGGCGGACATATTCGCGCAGAAGGCGAAGTGGCATTGACAATCCAGAGCCCCCACGGCTGTGTAGCACCTCGTGTTGATCGATATCGATCGATACTATTGATCCGAAGCTGAGAAATTTTCCAAATTAAACGAAGAACGGCGTTTACAGAACCTTTCTGCAGCTTCGTTGATAAAGAAGAAACTGAAAAGTGGTCGATCGGCGCGATGTTGTGGGGGCTAAACGGTGGAACATGGCCGATTTCACCGCAAAGTAAACACTCCTACTGCCGTGACGAAGGCGGAAGCCATAGAACACAACAGACGAGTACACAATAACTTCTCCGTAGCCCCAATTGCTCGTTGAAACACGGTTACTGGGGCCACTTAGGCATATTGATCCCCTATTAGTCGCCGACGCGTTCCCTCCAAACATAATAATTAGCGACCTAGGGATGAATAATCGATCGCAAAAGGCGCCTTCGAATTTATTGGACGTTTCACAGGTCGTTTAACTTCAAGAACGACCGTTCCAGCCTTTAGTATTATCGTACTATTTCCTTCACAATTACTAGAAGTACTTGAGTGATTTTTCAAAAATCGATTTTACAACCAAAAATTCTGAAATAATTCACTGTTATGTATGCTATTAGGTACAATCCTCCTGAATTTTTTCGGAATTTTTCGTTAAACAGAACAGAAGAAATAAAGCATAGTGTAACCCAGACAGTGAGATTGGAGGTTCTACCACAATCTTATGCTTCGGGATTTTTGTAGAAATCGACGCTCCGACCTAAAATTCTGAAAAAATTCACAGGCGTCTGTGTTATTAGGTAGAATGTTCACGAATGTTTTCGTAATTTTGTGTTGACCAGAACAGAAGATTGACTGGATTCCTGTTCTCACTGCATACAAATTTGTCGGCTCACAGTATTAGGCATATTTTTCGTGAGATTGCAAATTAAGTGACATCTGTTACATTAACAGTTGTCTCCAATAATTTTGTAGAGAAACAAGACTATATTCATTATACTTGAACATTAATACTGAATCCTCGTTAAGGTTTTGACGATTTCATTGCTGCCCTGAGAATTCATCAATTTTCAAGTCAATCAATATTTAAAGAATCCAATAAATTTCAGAAAGAAAGTTTGCGATCGGTTGTTCGAAACGTTTGTCGCGTTTTCTCGCATTCCAAAGATGGGCAGAATTTTTTCCCGGAACAGAAACTCTCGAATAGCACTTCCATACAAAGATTTAACCCGCTATTCTTCGAATAAGTCAGAATTACCATTGAAAAAGTAGAACATTCCAAACAATATTTCTATTCGTCCTGTTCGACCGAAAACAAAATTATGCCCATCTTAGCTACCTAGTAATATGATATTATCGTTATGAATAATCGATTTTTGCTTCTTATTCCTTTAAGTGAGGGAATAATTTTAGTTTTACTCGAAGAACAACGTTAACTTTCACAGACAAACAATTTTCGAAATATTTTGAATTGTGTAACAATTGTAAAAAATCATTTTCTAAAATGAACATCTACACTTCATTTTCTAAAATGAACACTCGATGGATGATAGTTTAGTGTTAAAAGTCAAAACTCTGCGTTAGCATTATCATTAAGAAATTAACATTCCTCAGCGTCTTAATTATAATGCTCATAAAACCGTTTTTCTCAAATATCTTCTAAACTATTCACCGCGTCGAAGAATGTGTTAAACTAATCCTGTAGATCAGGACAGGCTGCGTCATCTATGGGCTATTACTTTTTTTGGTAGAATAAACCGTTTTCCAGAAAAAGCTAAAAATGTGTTTTTTTGCAATACGTTGCGGGTCAGTCGGACGAGATAACTGACCGTTTCTCGAATATCTTCTAAACTGTTCACCGCGTCGAAAAATGTGTTAGACGAAACCTGTAGATCTGGACAAGTTGCGTCTTTCATGTCGTATTACTTTTTTTGTAGAACGAACGGTTTTCTAGAAAATTGGGAAAAACTTCAGGTCAACAAATCTCTGCCTGGTTTAGAGGTGCAGAATCACGCTATGGTGATCCTGACGTATAATTTTGAAACGCTCTGTACATTCACGTTTACTGCCTCGTCTCGTTGGACAAGGTATATTTCGAATTTCGATACATATTTTATATAAGATTTCATCCTGTGTGCAACATTAAATCGAAAGAAAAATAGAATTCTCCGTTTAATGTTGAAAAGAAGATGAAAATGGGGTTATGATAATACAACATATCGAATAGAATTTCCAAAGTGATTTTCTTCAAACGGAACAATTTTCTTTACCTTTTTTTTCGATTGGTGTTTCTAAAGAAATTGTTGCATAATTACTGAAAAACTTACCGTTGTTCTTCCGTAATTGACTCGTCGAGTGAGACAAGTATTGTCTCAATAACGTTATGATAAGCAATACGAATGAATTGTGACGTACGTGTGAAATGAATGCCGAAAGGAAAACTATTAAGAAACCGAATACTGTGAGAATGACAATCATACCGTTTATTGACACAATGAAATATCGTTTCTAATACGTTTGTGATATTCTTCATAGTTGCTTACGCGGCGCATTCCTTTCTAAGTGCAGTAAATCTTCTATAGTTGCAAGAGCCTTGGGAAGGTTCGTTTGCACAGTTCGTAGACCAGGGGTGGCCAATCTTTTGCATACCATGCGCAAAATTTTTTCACGTACGAGTTCAGGTGCGCCATAAATCTCAAGCACTTTTTCTACCTTCTTACGTTCGTTGTTGCGGTTGGAAAATAGGAATAGGGGTAGGATCTGCTTCGGTTAGGGGAGGAAAGTAAAACTAAATTAATTAACTTACGCTAGTTGAAAAGACATACGTTCATTGGAGTACTAATCTACAATAGTGAGAAATGATCTTTTGGACGATAGGGCGATCACTGTCTTGAACACCGCAATTCTCATCGTATAATTTTAAACTGTCAAAAAATTGCGATAAATTGATGAGTAAGAAGGCTGAATAATTTCAACTGAGAGCTTTCAGGTGTTGAAAATATGAAGATGGATTCAGTTATGGCTTCAAAAGAATAAGTATACGCGCAAGGATCCAATGCGCCACTTGTAATCATCCAATGCGCCACGTTTGGCGAATGCGCCACAGGTTGGCCACCCCTGTCGTAGACAGACACTATTTTTTTGAGCTTCACAGACCGAGCCGGAACGTAGATAAGGACAGTGCGTGTAATGTAAAGGACAGCGACTGCGACTTTCCGCGTCTCTTTCTTTCCCATACGCTGTCCTTCCTTGCGCCCGAAACTTTCATCGTCAATTAAACCACTAAATACAGTTCAATTTATATCGCGTTTAGTGTGATTTTAATCAGAAAAATACTACAAATAAGTTGGTGAAAATCCCATAAAAAAATAATTAAAAATAAAGAAGTTTTGTAACTGGATTAGTAGTAGTGGTTCACACCGATATACCGGAGCCGAAATCAGATTATTACAGTGGAGGGGATATTTTTTTTAATTCAACGTGTATACAACATTTTTGCGACTATAGAAGAATTACTGTACAGTGACTCCCATTGATATTCGGGCGTTTTGAAAAAACGACAACTTTTCAATATGGGATCATATGATTCAGTGATGCCAGATGAGGGGGGTCACGGTGAAATGATGTACCCCCTCTTTGATGACGGTGAACGAGTGGGGCGAATGGGAAGCCGATGGGGGCCGTGGAGTGTGCGCCTGCGCACGGTACTGGAATGGAATAGTGGAAGGGCAAGGAGGAGAGTACATGAGCTCCGTTTGGAGCTCATTCTGGCATCACTGATATGATTTGACCTTTTTTGGCGAAGCTCGAGCAATTAATTTACAGGATGTATGAAAAGAAATTTTTTTGGGAATTGCAATAGGTCGGAATTGTAGAGAAAATTCTGGAAGTTTTGGAGAAAATTTAAGAAATACGTTTTGTAGATCTGTGTTAATTGTATGCATTGAAAGATTTCGAAAATCGTGAAAATCTGCAATGTTTGCCATTTTTAAATGTAGTTGTAGCTTATTGCAACGTCGACCGATTTTGATGAAATTTTCAGAATATGTTTAATTGATATATGTATATCTACAAAACGTGTTTTCTAAAATTTCCATAAAAGCTCGCATAAAAAAGTTTAGAAATGCAACGTTCAGTATTTTCTCTGTCATTCCGACAACTTGAAACTTTTTTCATATTCTGTATCAAACCAATTGTTCTAACTTGTTCTAACTAATTGTTCTAACTAAACAAGTAATCTCTCGTCCTTTTAAGAGTGTTCGAATATTAGTGGGAGTCACTGTAGATGTTTGAATAATGGCGGCATATGTTGAGATTCTAGTCCGTCCATTTAAAAGAAAATCTGTTAACTAGAAGTTAATATCCGTATCATTGTTAGACTGCGGATCTTTTTGCAAATATCTTTATACAAACATTTTCTGTGTGTACTCGAAGGTACCAGAATTATATAAAATTTTGTTTCTCCGTTTAATAATTTTAAGAAGCTGATGATAATAATAGATGATTGCATAATATGTAAAAAGAAAAAATTATATAGTCACCATCTTTTGTAATTGTAGAAAATTCTAATTGTAAAAAAGAATGGTGACTACATACATAATTGATTAATGAAGCTGTATTCTTTAAAATTTAACCATTGAATTTGATTTTCAAATCGGGCACGAACTTATGCAGTTTAAATGCATAATTTTATGCAATTTGGATGAATGCCCTTTATCTTGTATTTTAGGTTCCATCGAAACATTTTTATTAATTATGCATAAAATCCGCAGTCTAAACATTATGTGTTTGTTATTAGAAATCGAGGTTAGCTATCTTTTTTTTGTTTGTATAACTGTAAGTGCACTCAACTTATACAATATATTCGATTCGTCTACCAAATGGAAACTGTTTTGTATAGTTTGTAAAACGTTTTATTTTTACAAATAGTAACAGTAATAGTTCTTAATTATTTTTATTGTGTGCATTGATAATTGAGTCAACAAGAAAACCATCAATTTAGACACGTACCATTAAATTTAATCTTTATTCCTTACTGTTGTGACAGCGTTGAAAATATGTTTAAATTTGTATAATTTGTAATACAAAGCTATTGTTCCATTAGAGGTCTAGCAGACTAAGATTGGTCCAGCGGCCCCACCCACAATTTTTATTGATATTGTGTGGAAAACAATGGTTTTAGGTTGAAAGATAACCCCCTGAAATTTTAAGTCGCTGACCCTTCATATAAGGATGATATGAGGGTAAATACCCTTAACTGTATCATTTTTTTTCTCGGTTGTTAATTAAGATATTCAGATAAAAAAAAACGAAAATACCCGAACTTACCTCCTTCATATCATACATTTTTTTCACCATTGTGATCAAATTATTAGGGGCAGAAAAAAATCATGTAATTTTTTAGGGGTGGGAATTGCAAGCAACCCTTCGAGTGACCACTTCCAAAAAATTCAAGAACAATGTTCTGTTGCTTATCTAACATATGTATAAAAAAGTTTCAAGATGGTCGGATTGGTGGAACATAGTTAAATATTGAAAAACAAATGAAATTACGTTATTTTTGTACCGTAATGGTATTTTTTATTACGGATTCTGATTTTATGCGAAAAAAGAAGAAACTTTTGTCTGAAACATTTTTTCAAGAAATGTCATTTCATGTCCTTAAAGTAACCTTCAAAATGAGTCTTGACGAAATAATGTCTTCCATTTTTAGGGAAAGGTAATTCATTATTTTACCACGTTTTTATTATGTACGAGGACAGTCAAGCCTTGATCTAAGAAAAACGTTCGGGTCCGTGCCGTTTCTTAGATCTTGTGGCTCTACACCATTTCAAATATTTTAAAAACTTATGCGATACAAAAAGTATACTGAAATCGTCTTCTATAGTTAATATATTAAATGTTATGCATATGTATAAATTTACTTCGTACTAAATATATATTTAATACAAAACTATTGTTCTATTATAAAATTTCTATGGTTTTTCATTTTTAGGGGAAGTTAATTCATTGGAAAAAATTCAATTACTTCATGTATCAGTATACAGTAAAGCTACGATCTAAGAAAAATCTTCGGGTCCATACCATTTCTTAGATCCTGTGGTTCTACAATTTCAAGTATTTTCGAAAAGGATTCTTTTTATTTACATCACAGTTTTCAACAGTTAATTTACACATAAAAAATATATTTACACGCTCCTCAAAGAATCGTCAAAAAAGTCGTGCAACGAACGAATTTATTGTTTTCTCGTTATAACAATGTATCGTAAAAATAGTAAAAATTGTCAGAGCAATGAACGAATCGAATATAGTGAGTGCGCATGATCGGGACGGTTTCCGATTGAGAAATGACGGTGGTCTCATTTCTCGAACAGTGGACCGAGTCGGCGTCCTATACTGTATCAATCTTCCACACACCGAACTCGCTGAGAATTGTGATTCTTCTTTATTTATTATGCTGCGTTGACATTTCCAAAATGCCACTTGACTGCCGGACAGAGATTTTCTCATTTTCCTCGGACGTGTTCAATTCTGATTTATATATACGTATCGACAGAAGGAAGTGTGGAGTTTAAAATGGTGATAGAAACACGAACAAAGAGAAAGAGGGAAACGAGAAGTATAGCGGCTGGACCGCGAATCCGAAGAGTAGGGTAAACTTCTCCTTGTGTAACCAGAAATTTTTAGCTTTTTCCTATGTTATCCAGTAGATTCGGACAAGAAGCTGTGAGGAATCCAAGTTTCGATCCTAGGAGGATCAATGGTTCAAAAGTTATGAGTGTTTAAAGTTGACCGATTTACAGCATTTTTGACAAGCAAGGGCGCCGCCATAGGAAGCTCAGATTCCATATAGATACTTTTTGACAGTGCAATACAATTTTTTGCTAGTTTGGGTGGCCACAAATTTCAGACTTTTTTTTATACAGGGTGTCCCACGCAACTGGAACAGGCTGTACCTCCTAAACGGTCGGGAATAGAGGAAAATATTATAAGAAGAAGTTGAATGGCATCAGACGGTGCATACTACGTAACTGATTTTATGCACTTTCGTGCATCGATGCATCAGAAGTTTGTTGTGCTCTACATAAAAGTACTAACATACTTATGCCCTAAACTTATTCGTTAGGAAGTTATCGAAGCTAAAAGTTCTCTGATTTATAATGGAATATAACGTAGGTACTCCGGAACACTTGCCGAGACCGAAAGAATTCAGTGAACTTTTAGCTTCGATAAATTCTTAACGAATAAGTTTAGGGCATAAGTATGCAGTACTTTTCTGTAGAGCACAACAAACTGCATCGATTGGTGCAGTCAAAAATGTAGGTTTCCATTTCAAAAAAAGGTGCAGTTGCATTTTTCTGATGCACCGATGCACAAAAGTGCATAAAATTAGTTGCGTAGTATGCACTGTCTGATGCCATCCAACTTTTTCTTATAACATTTTCCCCTATTTTCGACCGTTTAGGAGGTACAGCCTGTTCCAGTTACGTGGCACACCCTGTATAAACCTGTTAATTTTGACGAGACAACGCCGAAAATCCAAATTTCGATCCGACGAATTCAGTAGTTCAAAAGTCAAAAGTTATGAGTGTGTAAATACATTGGCACGTGCTTGTGCTGCCATCTAGCGACTCCGATCGGTAAGCGGCGCCTAACCGTCACTACACATAACATGGTGGTGCTAACCTGTCAAAAACACTGTAAATCGCTCAACTTTGAACACTTATAACTTTTGAACCGTTGATCCTCCAGGATCGAAACTTCTCGAATCCTGTTCGAAACAGGATTTCTAGTATCTTCTGGAT
The DNA here is from genome assembly GCF_051020765.1 of Lasioglossum baleicum. Lineage (NCBI taxonomy): Eukaryota > Metazoa > Arthropoda > Insecta > Hymenoptera > Halictidae > Lasioglossum > Lasioglossum baleicum. The sequence continues at coordinate 17,430,036 of NC_134938.1, forward strand.
AACGGAGGACAAAGGTGAACATTTATAGGAGAAAGGTAAAAATTCCTGGTTACACAAGGCAAAGAGCAGCCGAAGAGTAGCTTCAGTTTCAGCGACGATGTTGCTTCGCGAGAACAGAGTTCCAAAGGGATAAACCTTCGATATCCCAACATCTCAGAGAATTGATTTTCCTAGAAGAAAAAAAAGCCAGCGTACACAATCTTCAAGTATGCATGCGGAAGCTTTGTATTTTCTATTACTAATAATTAACCCACGCGCTGCTCTAATCTTAAAGTAAGCGACTATTATACAGCAATCATTAAGAGGAAATCATGCAATAGGTAATTCTTATAGGAAAATAATTTAAGATAGTTCCTGTAAAAAATTAATTTCATATTTAAATTCAGGGAAATTTCAAGTATAAATTAATTTTAAGAAGAATTAACAGGAATTCTCTTATAGAAAATTAGTTCCGTTAGAAAATAGTGAAAATCTGCAATTCTTACCATCTTTAAACGTTTGTAGCCCATTGCAACGTCGACCGAATTTGACGAAATTTTCAGAATATGTTTAATTGACACAGATCTACAAAACGTATTTTTTAAATTTTCAATATAAGCCCACATAAAAAAGTTAAAAATTGAACTTTTAGTATTTTTTCAACAATTCCGATCAATTGCAATTTTTGAAAAAATTTCTTTTCACACCCTTTCTTTTCACAAACTAATTGCTCTAGCTTCCCAAAAAAGTTCAAATCGTATAGCACAATATTAAAAAAGTTACCGTCTTCTTTAGAGCGGTCTTAAACTTTTGTCCGCTACTGTATGTATATATATATATAGAAAATTAATTAAAAATTTTTTTTATTTGTTGGGATTTTTATAAGATCAAATTAATTTTAAAGAGAATTAAGAGGAATTCTTATTGAATTTATGATAATTCTTATATGAAATTAATTTAAAAATTCAGGGGAATTTCAAGTTTAAATCAATTTTCAAAAGGATTAAGAGTAATTCTTATCGAAAATTAAGTTAAAATTTAAATTTTGAGGAGAATTTCAAGTTTAAATTAATTTTAAACAGTATTAAAAGGAATTCTTAAATATATTTTAAGATAAGAGCAGCTTAATTGTACACACAGAAAAAATGTTTCTAGAGACTCCTCCTCATGCGTAAGACTCGTTACAATTAACTAGATAGATCAATCGAAAACACGCAACAATTTAATCAGAGTTGTGTTGAATTACAACCGAATTACTTTACGAATTCTAATTACGAAATAATTCGATCACACGGTATTCAATTATTTGGTAATTTGAAATTCAGTCCTTAATTGGTAATTCCAGTCTCTTATTCAATGAAATTACAATGTCATTTGTAATTCAAGTCCCTTATTCAATTACATTACAATGTAATTTGTAATTCCAGTCTCTTATTCAATTACATTACAATGTAATTTATAATTCCAGTCTCTTATTCAATTACATTACAATGTAATTCGCAATTCCACTGTCTTATTCACTTCAATTACAATGTAATTCGTTCTTACAATTGAATGATAATTTCAAAGTACAGTGTAATTATGAATTACATATAAGAAGAATAAGAGGTGGAAAAAAGAGAAAGGTTAATATCAGCGATGAGCATGGTATTGCGTTTGTTTAATGTTATTGTTAAAGATCGGACGTCATGCAACTGATTGGTTGCCTCGATAGCTACAAGCTTCTCCAGTACAGTTCCGTGCAACTACTGAGGTTCTACTGTACTGCGAACAATTTTGTGCTACGACGTTCTCTCGATAGAAGCTCGTTTCGCTGATTTCAGTATAATCGAGCCGATTAATCCTCTGCGCACTCCGAATTATTTTTCAATTTTGTTCCTTGACTGCTACTTATTTTAAACAATTTTGCTTACTAATTATATTAAATATAGCCCCCAAATTGGTTGTAATTTATATATTTGTGAAACTCACATTTCCGTTTAACTTTTGTGGTTCAAATCATCGGAGGACATTCATATTGAAATATTAAAATATTGAGATATTGAAATATTGAAATATTGAAATGTTGAAATACTGTAATTGCGAAATATTAAAATATTGAAATAAATAGAGGAAGAATCAAATACATATACAGACCGGTTTTATTTACGTTTTTCTTTCTCTGATGTCGAGAGACACACTCGACCAGGAAGTGCAAAGGGTTAATTTTCAGTGACACTGTTCCGTGGAATAAGTCCAGCCACGAGCCTATAGCGAGGGATGAATCGTAAACCACGTGGTATAAAATAGCTGTAAATGTTTTTTCGATGGATTAAGTTAACCAGTTGATTAGCTCGAGTTCAATTGTATTGTACGTTCGAAAGTAATGTGGATATATACAACTATGTAACGCTCGGTTCTCTCTCTGTGTGCATTTCCGGTTCGTCTTCTTATGATTTCCTGGTCCAACGTTGACACAGACTGAACTCTCTCTCTCTCTCTATCTATCTCTTCTCGAGAATGGACCACGAAATACATACGTACCGCACGTTCATGAGTTAGTTTGTTAACCATGAGAGCTGACAATTCGAAGGAGAACGCTTCTAAACGTAACATTTCTTCAGAATTTAATTTCATATGTCCCGAAAATATTTTTCTACGGATTACCAACGTTTGGCACGTCTACAGGCTAAATAAAGTGTAGTTCAAATGATTTCACTGTAAATATATTATAAATAAAGCTTTTACAACTATCATGGTTTTATGTGAGATCGTATGGAGAGATCATTGATTGACGCCTTTACAGGTCAACAACAAACGGAGGAATATTTTCAAATCATTGGAGGAAATTCGTATTAAAAAAATATGGAAATTCAGAAATATTGAAATATTCAAATTGTGAAATATTGAAATATTGCAATATTGACATGTTGAAATGTTGAAATATTGTAATATTGAAATATTGAAACATTGAAATATTGAATTATTGAAATATTGAAACAATGAAATATTGAATTATTGAAAGAGTGAATGATTGAGATATTGGACTGTTGTGATATGGAAATATTACAATAAAAGTTTAAGATGTTAAACTATTGAGACTATAAATATTGAAATTATTGAGATATTGCAGTACTGAGCTATTACGACATCGAGATATTAGAATATTGAAACAATGAAATGTTGAAATATTGAAATATTGAAAGACTGAATTATTGAGATATTGGAATATTGTGATATTGAAACATTACAGATTTTGAGATATTAAACTATTGAGACTATAAATATTGAAATATTGAGATATTGAAGTACTGAGCTATTACGACATCGAGATATTAGAATATTGAAATATTGAGATATTAAAATATTAAGATATTAAAATATTAAGATATTAAAATATTAATAGATCAGAATATTAAAGAGTTATCAACGAAAACCGTGCACCAATTACAGTGCAGCTATGATGGTTCGCGCTGAGCCAGGCGTTGGGATTAGTTGAGTCTGAATCTGTCCGCTGAAGCCGCGATCTGATTGGTCAAAATAAAATAAAATGGATTATAATCGAATGAGGATAAAATAAATTGGAACAAAAATAAAACGCAATAAAATAGAATTACATAAAATGGAATGGGAATAAAATAAAATGGAATGGGAAAAAATACAATGGAAAAGGAACAAAATAAAATGGAATGAAATGGAGTGGAAACAAAAAAGGGGAATGTTAATTAAATAAAATGGAAAAAGAATAAAACAACATGGAATAAAATGGAATGGGAACAAAATAAAATGGAAAGAGAATAAAAACCCCATTGTTGCATTATCGAGGAATGAGAACGCGAATCCCGCACCCTTGCAATCCTGGAAACGCATCTACCGCCTTAAAACAGTGAAATATTTATCTATTATAGTGTTGAAGTACGGATGATGTTGTGAGATTATACGAGGTTAATATAGACGCGTGGATCGGAAAGGTAAAGAAAGATCAACAGTTTAACACACACGAGATTTAATATGTACGAAACACTGTAGAGCAGGCATGCACAGGTGGACGATTTGGGAGCAGGAGCAATCGACCCTGCTCCTGAGCAGGGTCGGAGCAGTGACCTTGCTCGGACGTATGGAAGGGGAACCCACCAATTGTAAACGGAGCACGAGAGAAGACGAGGAGAAGAGCGTATGAGAGTGGGGGCGGCGTCTACGTTGTTGTAGTCTGACCACTCCGGCGCGCTCTCCACTTCCCCACGCCCCTCCCACTCGTCTTCTCTCGTGCTCTGTTTACAAGTCACGCTTAGTGGGTTCCCCTTCCATACGTCCGATCTGCTCTGAGAGCATACGGGGAGCAACTTGGGAGCACGGGAGCTGCTCTGAGAGCAAAGAGCTGTGCATGCCTGCTGTAGAGCAAAGAGAGATACGTGTCCACGCCAGGGATGCCAGATGCGCGGCGCGCCAGGCCACTTACGTTTCCGTCCCTCGCCAAGATGCTCCGTTAAGCCTGCCTTCGCTTCCCCCACTCTTACCACAACCGCTGCCGCGTACCGAGTCGGTAGCATGCTCCACGCGGTACGCGACAGCGGTAGTGGTAAGAGTGGGGGAAGCGAAGGCAGGCTTAACGGAGCATCTAGGCGAGGGACGGAAACGTAAGGGGCCTGGCGCGCCGCGCATCTGGCATCCCTGGTCCACGCTACGAGAGTCGATGATGAAGAGGGCGAATCACATACCACACTCACAAACCATGATACAAAGAAAGGAAACACGCATACCCCACACGTAAGCGATCTGCCCGTGGGCCTGTATGAGGGCGCAACGATCACACCTTAGGACCGATTTCCAACAGATGTGTATGTGTGTATTGTGTATGTATGCGTGTTGACAGAAAATGGATAAAATGATTTGTAATGAACGATTAACAGACTTGGATAAAAGTTATTATTATTATTTTGTATACATATATAAGTTTTATGATGATATACATATAATATGTTATATACACATATATTATATTTATATATATATATATATATATATACATATATAAAATAATTTATACACATATATTTAACATATGTATATACGAGTATAAGTTTCATGATTTGAGTATAGTAATTGCTATATGTAGACACACAATTTCAGGAACAGTTGGAATGGATTATAAAGTTTGCATATTTTATTGAAATATATATCATTTAATTGAACTTTCATAAGAAAACAATTGTTAAACGTATTTACAATATCATTCTGTGTGTACAAAAATTTATTATCGCGTTCCTTAATTACTAAAAATATTATTATCACCAATCATAAACGCATTTAACAATAATAATAATAATTGCTATTTTAGGGTTCACACGGTGGTGGCGTCTTGCGAGGAACGGTTTTTATCAACAATCGATCGTGTTTGATAATGTCGCTCTTGACTGTCGACCGTGCTCTGCTTCCACCGCATCGAGGATGATTTACAACGTCCTGAAAATAATTTTTTTTTAATTAATTAACACAGAGGATAGTGTTTAAAGAATCTTGTAACCAATGTTATTTATGAACCCATACGTAAATTACTGCCATATTATGCAAACAGGTGTAAGTAGGTATGTAATTATAAAAACGAAATTTCGAACATTCAAGTTACAAATTAAATTAAATTAAAATAAATTAAGTTTAAATAAATTTAAAATTCGGTCTCAATTTTGATCATTTAATTAGAAGCAATTTTGTATCATTATTAACTTCCCGATTTTATAGGGAAGTTATTGTAATGACCCCGAAAATCGAAAATCGATGTTTTAGCAGATCTTCACGTTTCATGGTCATTGGAGTCATTTTGGACTATTTTTATCAAAATGTTCGTATGTGTGTGTGTGTGTGTGTGTGTGCGTATGTCTGTTCTGTGGTATCAAATTTTTCGTTAACGTTTTCTGAAAAAGTAACAACGCGATCAGAATGATGAATGATGCAATCGATGTGCCCCGTCGTAACTTAGAGGGTATTAGATTTTGGTCCATTTTGGTGCAGTAGTTTTTTAGTTTTTTTATTTTTTCTTCGAAAGAAGTTCATTCAACAATGCAATTTATACGAGAGAACGGAAAGTTTCCACCGAAGAAGTAAACGTAATTACACAAAAAATTTTTTTTTCATTTTTTCAAAATTAAAAAAAAATTTTTAATTAAAAAAAATTTTTTTTTGTACCTTATGCTAATGTTTCCGCTTACAATAATCGAAAATTATCCCAGTGCAAGAGTGAGTTAATCATCTCTACTCCCAAGAATACATTTTCAAAGAATATCGATGAAAGTACAAAAAAAAATTTATATTACAATCTTTAAAAAAACAATCAGTTCAAAACGAATTATTAACTGAGATTAAATTGAAAATTAATATAAACAATATGATAATTATTAATAACATTAATGTTGAAAACGGATTGGTTAATGGAGCACACACACACATGCGGAATATTAAAATTTATTACTTTTCAAGAAAATACTAAAATTCCGTCTATATCAGGCATGCACAGGTGGACGATTTGGGAGCAGGAGCAATCGACCCTGCTCCTGAGCAGGGTCGGAGCAGTGACCTTGCTCGGACGTATGGAAGGGGAACCCACCAATTGTAAACGGAGCACGAGAGAAGACGAGAAGAAGAGCGTATGAGAGTGGGGGCGGCGTCTACGTTGTTGTAGTCTGACCACTCCAGCGCGCTCTCCACTTCCCCACGCCCCTCCCACTCGTCTTCTCTCGTGCTCTGTTTACAAATCACGCTTAGTGGGTTTCCCTTCCATACGTCCGATCTGCTCTGAGAGCATACGGGGAGCAACTTGGGAGCACGGGGGCTGCTCTGAGAGCAAAGAGCTGTGCATGCCTGGTCTATATTGTGGTTGGATTTTCAATTGGCCAGAGTAGGAGTGAAAGTAAGAACTCGTTATCGTGATTATATGAAAAATGCAAATATTGATCAAAATTTAACACCAATAATAAAAATATCGAATCAAGTAAATATGTCGAGTGAGGAAAAATATCAAATCACACGTAGTCAATTTCCAGTGGTTCCTGCTGAAGCGATTACGATTCATAAAAGTCAGGGACAAACATACGAGAGAGTATGTTTGAATTTTAAAACATCAGAAAAATGAGCTTTACAAATGTTGTATGTAGAACTGAGCAGAGTTTCAAAATTGAGCAGTTTATATATTTTGGGACAATTTAAATTAACAGTATCGAAGGAAACCAAGATCAATACTGCAAACCCGGCTAATGAGGAGTTGTATCGTTAGCGAAAAACTAATTAAGACAATTTATTTTGCAACATTAGTATGCTATAACAAGGAAGCAAGCGAGCAACGAGCCTACGATGTTGGTTTGATGCGACGCCATATAGCAAACATTTTGATAAGTAGAAAACTATTGAATTTCCCTCAAAACGTACAATCTTATTAAAGCGTACTAAAAATAATGATAATAATATACTGCAACTAACGAATCGGGAAGTTCTTTGTGTGGCTCTTGGAGAGTCACACACCAAATAAAAAACATTAATAGCTGCAGGCCCTACTAGCCATGCGTACCACTAACACTCTCGCAAGAGCAGTCCTACCCGCGATCGAGCGAAGCGAGCGAGCAAAAACAACCCTACTCGCGAGCGAGTGCAGCGAGCGAGCAACAATAACCCTCTAGTTTATAATTGATATCTACTAAATTGAATTCACGTTAAATAAATTATGTGTGTGTGTGTTTACGTAAATATTAAAATTATTTTATTATTGCTATTGAAACATAATTTCTGTAACAGTTAATATTGCAATATTGGAATACTGGAATATTGAAATAGTGAAATATTGAAATAGTGCAATATTGAACTAGTGAAATATTCAAGTAGTGAAATATTGGAGTACTGAAATATTGAATTAGCGAAATATTGAAATACTGAGATATTGAAATAGCAAAGTATTGAAATACTAAAATATTGAAATAGCGAAATATTGAAATAGCAAAATATTGCAATATTAACTAGTGAAATATTCAAGTAGTGAAATATCGGAATTCTGAAACATTGAAATAGCGAAATAGTGAAACAGTGAAATAGTGAAATATTCAAATAGTGAGATATTGAAATATTCAGATATGGAGATATTATTAAAATATGGAGATATTGAAATATTGAAATATGTAAAATTAGGTTACATAGAATTGAATTTGGACATATAATTACAGAGAGAAGCAACTTTTTTATAATTATTTTATTATGTATATGTGACGTATAATAACAAAATCTGCAATTTCAAATGCTACTTTTTGATTGAATGTTTTATAATAATGATAATATTATAATTGTATTTGTTAATAATAGATGTAGAATTTATTTAAAAAGAAGCTTTTTCGCAGTGGCGGTAGCTGGATGAATTGAATGCAGAGAAATAAATATAAAATGCATAACTAATTGCTTTTTAATATTTACACGATTTGTATTACTCACTCGAGTTGCAACGAATAATCTCAGATCGTGGACAGTCCACAAATTGTTGCGTGTGCTGGTTGCCAATATTTCTTTGATTGATTAGGCAACAGAATTTACAGAGTACACGTTGAAAATACATTCGAAACCTGCAAAAATAAATTCATGCTTTAATTACAATACATTACATTATTTTCAGTAATATTTGTAACATTCGTATAAGTCTACTGTATTTTTTACTTGACTTACTACTTCGAAAATAATTGTAAATTATTATATTGCACACACACACACACACACACACACACACACACACACACACACACACACACACACACACACACACACACACACACACACACACACACACACACACACACACACACACACACACGCACGCACGCACGCACGCACGCACGCACGCACGCACGCACGCACGCACGCACGCACACACACACACACACTGTACATTAAGAAAATATTTTTGATGAAATTGAAAATGTTAATACGTATTTTTATACTTTTCCATACAATTTACTGAAATGTTAATACGTATTTATATATTATTCCATACAATTTGAAATAGTAAACATTTTCGTCGAATTAAAATTTGATTTTTTCGAATACACCTTTAAAAGTTGTATTACTTATTTAGAAAACTGTTTAACAATTTAAAGGCAATTTAACTTTAATAGTAATCGTATTAATTTTATATTGAAATGAAACGTAATAAATAATGAAGAATCGTAAGACAATGCAAATAATTGTAATTTATTTATTATATATATATACATATATATTAATTTTATTATTGTACACTGGAATGCATAAATATTATTTTCGGTGAAACTGAAGCTCGATCGTAATCGATAGTAATAGTATTAATTTTATATCGAAATAAAACGTAATAAATAATAAAGTAACGTAAGATAATGCAAATAATTGTAATTTTTTAAATTATTATTATTTATTATTATTATTATTATATATTTTATTATTGTACACTGAAATGCATAAATATTATCTTCGATGAAACTGAAGCTCGATGGAAGCCATAATCGTTTTTAAATATGTATATGGTAAGTAGAGTAATTTTGTGTTCAATAACAATAATGTAATGAAATAATTAATGCATGGATGATGTGTGTGTAATTAAACAATGATCATGTAATAATTGATGCATCAATTAGAAAACTGGCATAATTTATGTGCGTCTTGAGGTATTATATTGTATACGTAAGTTATTTGTACCCATCAATTTTCTATCAATTATGATTACATATTTAACATGAAGAAAATATTGTTAAGAGTTTGATACCAAGAGCGTTAAGTTTTTACATACCAGACTGAAATACATCAGCTTAAAATCCAACTTCACAAAAACTAGTGCGCACTTACCCCATTTCACCTTACGTATTTTGATAATTTCCGCACAATTTAAAACAGTAAACATTTTGGTCGAATGAAAATTTGATTCTCTATAATATATAAATTGCAACTGTATTACCAGGAAAAATAAAATATTGAAATATTAAAATCGTGAAATATTGAAACATTGAAACGTTGAAATAGTGCAATATTGAAATATTTAAATAGTGAAATATTGACACATTGAAATATTGAATCGTTGAAATAGTAAAATATTGAAACATTGAAATATTGAATTGTTGAAATAGTGAAATATTGAAAAATTGAAACGGTGCAATAGTAAAATATTGAAACATTGGAATATTGAAATAGTGAAATATTGATACATTGGAACGTTGAGATAGTGATATATTGAAACATTGCAGAGTTGAAATAGTGAAATATTGGAACATTGGAGCGTTGAAATAGTGAAGTATTGAAACATTGGAGCGTTGAAATAGTGAAATATTGAATTTTTGAAATAGTGAATTATTGAATTATTGAAAAATAGGAATATCGAAATATTAAATTATTGAGAATATTGAGAATATTGAAATATAGAAATAGTGAAATATTGAAATTTTGAAATATCGAAATATCGAAATATCGTCTAAATGTCTAAGTGTCTAAATATCTAAATGTCTAAATGTCTAAATGTCTAAATGTCTAAACGTCTAAATGTCTAAATGTCTAAATATCGAAATATCGTCTAAATGTCTAAGTGTCTAAATGTCTAAATGTCTAAATGTCTAAATGTCTAAATGTCTAAACGTCTAAATGTCTAAATGTCTAAATATCGAAATATCGAAATATCGAAATATTAGACTATTTTATATTTTTCCATAAAATTGAAAACAGTAAACATTTGCGTCGAATGTAAATCTAATTCTGTCGAATACGCCATTTAAAACTGCATTAGTTATTTCAAAAGTTGTTTGATCGATTTAAAGTTAATTAAATATAATAGTACATAATCGTATGCATCTGCATACAAAGCAAACACCTCTATAAGAAATAAATTTAATTTTATTTTGAAATGTGAAACATATATGTATAATTAAACACTGATCATGTAGTAATTGATGCATCAATTAGGAAACTGAAACAATTTATCTATTCAGGTATTATACGTTAGTTATACATATACATATTATGTTTCCATAAATTTCCTATAAATTAATTATAAATATTTAACATGAATTTGTTAAATGTTAATACGTATTTTTATATTATCCAATACAATTAAAAACTTACATAATTACATAAATTTAAATACAATTTAAAATGTTTCTCTCCAATACACCTTTTAAAGTTGTATAACTTTATTTTAAAAATGTTTTAACGCAAATATTTAATGTTTCTAAAGCAAATATCTTTATAAGAGGTAAGTTTAACGTAATAAATAATTCAGATTGAATAAGAATAAACAGAAATGATATAGTAAATATTGTAACATAAATAAAAAAACTCACCTAATATTCATCCAGTAGTAGATAATGGGGTTTACCATGGCATGTGACATAGCAAGCCAGTAGAAGCCTAAGTAGATATGCTGGATGTACGAACTTTTCATAAATTGACTGTCGTGGTGCATAAAAACAAAAATTCCTTGGTAAGGCAACCAAAAAATGGCAAATATTGCAATCACTGCGATGAACATCTTGACAACCTGTAAACAATAATGTGTGCATAGCCCTTGTCATTCTGAGTTTCAAGCTGAAAAATAAATAGTTAATTATTATTAGACTGCGAATTTTATGCATTTATGGAGAAAATGAGTGGGTAAAATTTAAAATACATATAGTGAAGAGATTAAAAAAATTTAAGGACGTTGATATATTATTTTCAAGTCTATACAATTTTTAAAGAGTCGAAAATATTTCTATTTGACTCCTGTTTTTTACAATCTAGGAAGAAACTTTTTCATTTTTCATAAAGATCCGCAGTCTAACTATTATACTAGTTATTCATGTAGAAAGACAATTCTTATGAACTACAATTCTGGTTAACAAATGGATAAAGCAAGCTTTTCAAGGTTTATCAAAAGATAAATGAAGGTATTATTTCAATAATATCGACAATCAAATATAATATTGATAATCAAATGTTACAATTAATTATAGACACAATTAATTTTACTATTTGAGCAAAAGTTTCGTGAAACAATTAAGTATTTGAGAAAAGCGAACGTACATGTTGAAAACCCATTTTCTTTTCACATTCTTAATATACGAGTACGGTGTTCTGTGTAATTCTAGTGAAACATATCACAACCATACTTGTTTAATTATTTGAAAATGTGTAGAATTATATTAGCACCGACGTTTTATGCACAACTACTGTGTTTTTGTGGTTTAAATTGTCAGAGGACATTCATATTAAGATATTGAAATATTGTGAATTTTGAAGTATTGAGAATATTGAAATATTAAAATAGTGAAATATTGAAATAACGAAATATTGAAATATTGTGATAGTGAAATATTGAAATGTAAAATGTTCAAATATTAAAATATTTAAATATTGAAAATAGCACAAAATTTGTGCCTTTCTTCTATAAATTATTATGTACCCAGTCAGCCAGGCCTGTTCCGAGCAGATATCGAGCATAGCCGGGGCGGTAGCTAATTGTCTACTTTTTAAATTGTCCGGTTAATGTGTGTTATTTTGTGCATTGACTTTATTAAAAAGCGTATCTTCCACCAACTTGATACTTAGTTTTTCATCTCTGAGGAGTAGCCGTCACTGTAAGTAAATTCTTCAATAACATTTTAAAGTTGTAACAGACCTGTACGGTGCAGGCCTGTTACTAAGAGACACGCGCCGAACACCGCCGACCGACACCGAGAACCGCCGAACACGCCGTATACACGCATCGCGTCACGACGTACAGTCCCGCGCTCCGAGACACATTCGGCGGGAAACGGACGTCGAGGTTCGGCCATCTTGGCGGACACGGAAATACGACGTCACACATCCGCGTTCCCCCACGCCAGTTCCCCCACCACCAACCTAGGCCTATAAAAGGCGATGCAAATGAGGCACGGGGCTCTTTTCCATCCTAGCCAGCAGCTAGGAGCCTTCTCCAGAATAGTGGTACGTATCGCTATTCACTCTTCCTAAAATTCCCACGCTCTCGACGTCGAGCTACCGACAGCATCGGCCTCCTCGACATCGACAGTTCCCACGGCGGGTACAGCATACTCGCCGAACAGAGAAGACAGCATCTTCTCTGCCGTTCGGCCAGCCGCCGAACCCAGTCTCTCAAGGCAGCACCTTGAGAACTCCGTCAGCCACGGAGACGTTCAAATGAAAGGGACTGCATCTCTTTCGTTTGTCGTAGAACCTTCACGAGCCCATCCCGACTCGTGGTAGGGTTTCCCGGACCAATCCCGCCCGTATCCTGAACGGAAAAGACAGCATCTTTTCTGCCGTTCGGCCAGCCGCCGAACCCAGTCTCTCGAGGCAGCACCTCGAGAACTCCGTCAGCCACGGAGACGTGTAAATGAAAGGGACAGCATCCCTTTCGTTTATCGTAGAACCGCCACGAGGTCATCCCGACTCGTGGTAGGGTTTCCTGCACCATCCTCGCCTGTACCCTGAGTCGTTATCCGTACAGATCGCCGGGCACGCGCCGCGACGCCCCGATCTCACGACGCCGGTAAACCCACGCACCAGTTACGCGAACGGACGGCCACGCGCCGCGACTCGCGACCCGCGATAGGTTCATGCACCAATTATATCCGGTCCCGCGAAAGTACCTGTAGTGAGGCCCGAAAATATATAAATACATCGTCGTTATTCCTCGCCCCGCGCACTGAGTCATTTTCAGCTTCCGTCGATTCTCTCGCCAGTGATCGAACCTGGCCCGGCGAGCTATTCAGCACGAGAGGACACGACCACCGTGGCAGACGCATCTCGCCGGAAGCAGAACCGTTACAAAGTTTTTGTAAAAGAGTCGATATCATTTTTAGATTTTATACCTTAATTATGGCTGAAAAACGCAGACAAGGTATTTTGTTAAATTATTTTAACAAGAAACCAAAGATGGACGACTCAAATATTAATAGCAACATCGATGTTGATAATATTATTACTGCCAATTTAGATTCGGTTTCCCCAGCCGCAGATCAGAAAAAACAATCTAATTACCTTGAAGAAACTGCATCGTTTATTAATCATAGTTCTTACGATATCGCATTATTAAAAAAAGAGATATTTAATTCTGATGACAATTTGAATACCATAAGAAAGTTGTGGAATCCGGAACCTAAATTTAATTTTCCCACAACTTGTGTTGGAAATCACAAACGACGTTTTCAATTCGCATGGTTTGAAAAATACACATGGATTTCGTACTCACAAATTGAAAACAGTGTGTTCAAGATTCGAATTGTGAATTTGCCGGTCGGCACGCCAACCGTCGAGCCCCGTTCGCTCTGCTCTTTTTTCAACCCTGTTTAGAGTCGCGTAGCGATCATGCGTAACCGTAGCGCGAGGCTACGGTGTGTTTGTCAGCTCCCATCACCGGCAAATCTCCACTATTCGAATCTTGAACCGTCGTCTTCCCGGATCACGCGATCGATCCGGAACCAATCGCGTGCGACCCCGCCTGCCGTTTCGGCGAATATTTAAAGGCCCTCCCTTGGCGGAGCGAGCCTCTTCCCATCAGTTCTTCGAGTTAAGACAATCGGTCAAGTAACACAGTCTCATTTTTATCTACGTTGTTTGTTCGCGACGATCACCGCACTTTCTGGAACTATCCATTCGCCAATTCTTTCGAGTCGCAGACGATTCGGTTTGTTCGCGTCGCGATCCGGGATTCTTCCCGCGCCAAGATCTCCGACGAACGCGTGAAGATCTCCGTCCGCGGCGGCCCTTGTCAAGGTTCGCACAAGATCTCCGTCGCGCTCCAAGGCAGACCCTCGCACGCGCAAGAATTCCGTAGTTTCGATCCAGTCGGCGACTCCAGTTTGAAATAAAGTGCAGTGTGAACTCCACTCTGAAACTAATATCTCTCCCTCATTCTCACGATCCTTTTCATTACCGTCCTCGCGCGCTCATTACTGAGCGGTTCCAGCGTCAGGCGCCTCCGACCGTCGGTCGACGCCGAACATTTTGTGGTCCTTCGAGCCGGAGCGCGCGAGAGCGGATGCGCGAGTACGCGAGATTGTGGGCGCAAAAGCGCTAGAGCACGAGAGCTCGAGAGTGCGAGAGCGGCGGCGCGAGTGCGCGAAAGCGTAGGCGTAAGCGCGCGAGAGCGGAGGCGCCAAGAGCGGAGGCGCGAGAATCCTGCCGCTTGCAGTTCTAGGCGGGGAATGGTCAAAGGAGTCACGGGAGGATACTTTGACTGACCCACACAGTGATGCAGCGGGATGCGAGAACCCGAGCGAAGTTGCGGACATGATCTGCGTGCGATAGAGTGGTCGAGCGAGTGACTTGAAAGGGGGTCATAGATGACCCAACATAAGATGGTAATGTGGGCAATGAGTTGCCCGCTTAAAACACGATGCAAACGGTCCAGAATTACACTGGAATTCACGTCGACTTCGAGAACGAGGTGAATCGCGGTCGAACTCGATAGATCAGAATCGACCCAATTCAATGCAGAAGATTGAGCGAGAGAACGAACATCATGCATGCGTTCCGGCATGCACGTTGAAAAAAGTTGCAGAAACTCAGAAAGATGAGCGAGAGCTCGAACGACGTGCATGCACTTCGGCATGCACGTTACGAGGAGTTGCGAAAACTCCGAGGAAGGAGCGGAAGCTCGAAAGGCGTGCATGCGCTTCGGCATGCACGGTGAGAGGAGTTGCAAGAACTCCGAGGAAGGAGCGAGAGCTCGAGAGACGTCCATGTGCTTCGACATGCACGTTGCGAGGAGTTGTGAGAACTCCGAGGAAGGAGCGAGAGCTCGAGAAACGTGCATGCGCGTCGGCTTGCACGTTGAGAGGAGTTGTGAGAACTCCGAGACGTGAGCGAGAGCTCGAAACATGTGCATGCGCGTCGACATGCACGTTGCGAGGAGTTGTGAGAATTCCGAGGAATGAGCGAGAGTTTGGACTTCGTACATGCGCTTCGGCATGCACTTTGAAAGGAGTTCGAAGAAATCCGAGAAGTGAACGAGAGCTCGAATGTCGTGCGTGCTCTTTGACATGCACGCGGAGACGAGCGGTACCCACGGAGACAGAATCGCTTTGTCTGAGCTCGAAAACGCGAGGGTGGACGCGAGGTGCGAATTGACCTCGGTTAACGGCACCGGTGAAAAAGTAGAGGAGTCCGGATAACGAGAGGCTGTTCCTACGGTTGGAGCAGCGAGAGTATGCTCGACGAGCGTAGTGTCCTCGGAGGACGGAGCCGCTGAAGAAGCAGAAGACTCCGAAGACGGAGGCTTCGTTCTTAAACTCGGAGCCGCGAGAATGGGCGCGAGGTGCGAACTGACCTCTGAGGTCGGAAACTCTGACGCGGGAGAGGATTCCAAAGAAGGAGGCTCCAGAGGAGGGGCGTCCTCATGCAACAACGAGTGGTGACGCTTGTTACACACGCGGCACGAACATGGACTTGGACAGTCTTGACGGGCATGATTATTGCTCAAACAATTGACACAACGCAAGAACTGTTTGACGAGGTTGCGACGGCCGCTGGGGCGTCGCGCCTTGAATTTCGGACACGAGCTGAAAATATGAGAAGCCCGACAAATGGGGCATGGAAGACGCGACGTCGTGGAGGGTTGCGATGCGGTCGCGGCGTGAACGCGCGAGGAACCGGCTGCAAATCGAGACGAGACGCGTTCAGGAAGCGCGGAGAGTGAGGAATCCAAATTCTCCTCAGACTCTTCAGGATCACGAACGCTACAGTCGATGGAAGACTGAGTGCCGAACGACGGAATCACACGCGGAATGAACTGATTCCCGAAGACCGACGGACACGCGTATCCGTCGCCCGGAAACTCGGTCGGACTTACGGCGTCGCTGGTCAGCTCGTCGAGATGAGCCGTCAGGAGCGATAGCGCCTGTAGATAGACCTCTTCGGTTGCGGCGAAGTGGTCCTCCAGGAAGTACGGGAGTGTCGCACGTGCCTCTCGTGGGATGGTCGTGTACAGTTGCGTGTGCCCGTGATCGAACTTCCTCCACTGGTGCTGAAGGTTGGCGATTCTCGATTGGAGGATGGACCTGGTCCATCTGCCCTTCCCCAGTTTCTTGAGGCTGCTGAGAGCATGTTCTATGGCTTGCTGAATTTGAACGTGGGCTTCGAAGTTGTCTGCCATGATGTGAAATTCTCGCCCACTCCCTCACTTGCCTGTTCGTCACGATCCGGCTCGAAGGACCAAAATGTTCGGCGTCGACCGACGGTCGGAGGCGCCTGACGCTGGAACCGCTCAGTAATGAGCGCGCGAGGACGGTAATGAAAAGGATCGTGAGAATGAGGGAGAGATATTAGTTTCAGAGTGGAGTTCACACTGCACTTTATTTCAAACTGGAGTCGCCGACTGGATCGAAACTACGGAATTCTTGCGCGTGCGAGGGTCTGCCTTGGAGCGCGACGGAGATCTTGTGCGAACCTTGACAAGGGCCGCCGCGGACGGAGATCTTCACGCGTTCGTCGGAGATCTTGGCGCGGGAAGAATCCCGGATCGCGACGCGAACAAACCGAATCGTCTGCGACTCGAAAGAATTGGCGAATGGATAGTTCCAGAAAGTGCGGTGATCGTCGCGAACAAACAACGTAGATAAAAATGAGACTGTGTTACTTGACCGATTGTCTTAACTCGAAGAACTGATGGGAAGAGGCTCGCTCCACCAAGGGAGGGCCTTTAAATATTCGCCGAAACGGCAGGCGGGGTCGCACGCGATTGGTTCCGGATCGATCGCGTGATCCGGGAAGACGACGGTTCAAGATTCGAATAGTGGAGATTTGCCGGTGATGGGAGCTGACAAACACACCGTAGCCTCGCGCTACGGTTACGCATGATCGCTACGCGACTCTAAACAGGGTTGAAAAAAGAGCAGAGCGAACGGGGCTCGACGGTTGGCGTGCCGACCGGCAAATTCACAATTCGAATCTTGAACACAGTGCGTACTGCAAATATTGTGTTTTTTTTTTGCACCTGCTAATGTCGGAAAATCGAAATCAGAATTACCTGGATAATTTGTTACACAAGGATATAACAACTGGAAGAAAGCCGTTGATAAATTTAATAAGCATCAAAACACAAAATATCACATAGAAGCTGTTATGACTTACGAAAAACTACAAAATATTAGAGATGGAAAATGTCTTTCAGTTGATCGACAAATTGATGCAAGCAGGATATCACAAGCTGTAGTTAACCGGAAACGATTGGAACCGATTATAAAAACAATAATTTTATGTGGGCGGCAAAATATACCTTTGAGAGGACATCGCGATTATGGAGAAATTTCATTTGAACAGGAACCAATCGCTAATGAAGGCAATTTTCGAACTTTGCTAAGAATGAGAGTCGATGCGGGCGATGAGAACCTCACTGAACATTTTAAACATGCTGCTAGAAACGCTACCTACATTAGCTGGAACATGCAAAATCAAATCATAAATGCTAGTAATGAAGTCATTTTGAACCATTTGGTAAAAAAAATTAATTCGGCGAAATGTTTTTCACTTCTTGCCGATGAAACTTGTGACATTTCTACCACTGAGCAACTTTCCTTGTGTGTCAGGTACATAGACGAAGAAAATGATAGCAAGCTTTGTGAACAATTCCTACAATTTGTTCCTGTAACAAGTACTACAGGAAAGAACTTATCTCAGACAATATTAGAAAGCTTAAATAACTATGGTATCGATTTATCTTATTTACGTGGGCAAGGTTACGACGGTGCCGCATCAATGAGCGAAAAGTTTAATGGTGTTCAAGCTCATATATCAGCTATATGTATATCCACAAGCTTTATATGTTCATTGTGCATCACATAGTTTGAATTTGGCAATTGGAAATGCTGTATCTGTGATTGATATAAGCAATTGCATTGGTATAATTGAAAAAGTACACAATTTCTTCAATACTCCTAAGAGACAAAAAATTCTTATCGACAATATTGATAAACATGTACCGGATACTAAGAGACAGAAACTACGCCAAGTTTGTCCCATTAGGTGGGTGGAACGTCATGAAGCCATCATGACCATGGTGGAATTATATGATGCAGTGATTCATAGTCTTGAAACAATCAGTTCTTGGGAAGACAGAGACTCGTCCTCTGATGCAAAACTGTTGATTAATTCGTTGTGTGAATTTGGATTTATAATATCTTTATTTAGCTTGCAAAATATATTTGCGTACACTTTACCACTTTCTAAAATCCTGCAAAAGTCTGATAATGATCTCTTAATTGCCCTAAACTTTGTTGATGATGTTGTGGGTCAATTAAGAATCGTTCGTGAAAAACCAGATTCTCCTTTTAAAGATATTTTTGATGAAGCCTGTATAAAAGCTAATAATTTTAATATTGACATTAAAAAACCAAGAACTGCATCAAAACAAACATTAAGGTCTAATGTCCCAGCTGATTCTGTAGAGGAGTATTTTAGGAGAAATATTTTCATTCCATTCATTGACCAAATATTGAATCAACTTCATGAACGTTTCACTCGACACCGCAATACGTTAAAACATTTTTTTATTATTTTACCAAATGGAAAAGACGCTCCAACAGCAAGTCTAATGGATGATTTTCGTCAGTTGTGTGAATTTTATGCCCGTGATTTGATTTCAACAAATCCAGCAATTCTAAACGCGGAATTCAAATTGTGGCGTGCAAAATTTGTAAAAGCGGTTGGAACAGATCCATGCAAAAATGCCATTGATGCGATTACGAAATGTGATAAAATGATATATATATATATATATCCTAATATTTATAATTTATTAAAAATATTAGCAACGCTTCCGGTGACGACGTGCGTCAGTGAAAGATCATTTTCCACATTAAGAATTTTGAAAACATATTTGTTATACATACACAGAGGCATTAATATAACTGTAACCGAAGTAATTGAAGAGCTGTGTAAAAAGAAAAGAAAACTAGATTTTATTCTGTAAATAAATTTCTATAATCATCTTAATGGATTTTATTTAATGTGCATTAAAAATCTTCTTGTGGGCTGATACAAAATGTTTCAATGTCAGTATTGATGAAGTTCATATGTTACGGCAAACGCGATCAATCCGGTGACCATGCATAATAACCGGTTATTATACATAATCACCAATTTACCACATTTACCGTAACATACACAGTGAACCGGACCAACACTCCGCCCCAAAAAAGACGGCAACCCCCCAAATATTGCACTACACGATTCTAACCCCTCCCGGAAGCCAGAGCAACTAGTCCACTACAGGATGTGAAAAGAAACCCCTTCAAAAATTGTAATTGATGAAATTCTCTATGTGGGCCCACATTGAAAACCCAAAAAACTTGTAGATCTGTGTCAATTACATGCACTGTGAAAGTCTCATCGAAATCGGTTGATGTGAGAATGCAATTTTTACCATCTTTGAACGTTTGTAGCTCATTGCAACGCCGACCGATTCTGTCGAAACCTTCAGAATATTTGTAATTGACACAGATCCACAAAACGTGTTTTTCAAATTTTCAATACAGTCCCACACAAAAAAGTTGTGAAATGCAACTTTTAGTATTAGTTGTACAATTCCGATCAATTGCAATCCCCAACAAAACTTTAAAAGTAAAATCGCGGAACAGCCCTGGGTACCGTTAGGGGATATTTTGTCTAAAAAAAAAGGTCATTCATTGTCTTACATAATATTATCAATAGTTATAACGCGCTAACTGTACATTGGCAATTCTTGCACCGGGCCACAAAATTTTGTCCGTTCAACTCGGCCCCCCCCCTCCCCCAAGAATAAATCCTGGGTGCGCCACTGGTCGGACAGATGCAAGCATTGCCTCTGCTGACGTAGCAACCCGGACAAAACCGAGCATTTGGCTGACTGGGTATTTGGTATGTAATCCATAGAGCTGTGCGGGACGGGACGGGAATTTCCGAAAATGTTCGGGTACCCCGAACCCCGTGGATGTGTTCGGGATCTCTTAAAATGCTGGGATTCGAAAACGTGTCTTGTTTTCTTGAATATGACACCATAGTGTTTGATTTATCTAAATAAAACATCAAGTTTTATTTTACTTGATAATTTATAACTAGACAGCGGGTGTTTATGCAAATGCTCATTTTTATAGAAAGTAAGTAAAGTTATGGGACTTGGACAGAAATTTACGTTCTTAAAACTTAACCAAACTCTATATGCATCCACTACTGCAGGACCAAACGAAATTAATGCGAGACATTGGAAAAAATACACATATGCACCAATTACGTCCTGTGATCTTGAAAGGACAATTCCAGTGTACAAATTAATCTTCAGCGAGAAAAGACATTAACTTACCGTTGACAATATGGAAAAAATCATATATACATATTGTAATGCAAATTACAGCAAACAATAAATGAAAATACAGTATACATTGTACAATTAGAAACTAAGATATAGTATATACATAGTTTTATTTTATATTCTCGTGTAAAAAACATAATTTCTCTACATTTGTTGCCAATAGCTTGGTTCTTTTGATGGTAACAATATTTCCAGTTGTTGAAAACAGCCTTTCGCTAGTTGTTTGTGTACTTGGTATAGCGATGTAACGTTTTGCAGCAACTGATAATATAGGATGTCTTTCTGAATTTCCCTTCCACCGTTTTATAATATTCTCAGAGATCCCACACACCGCCCCGTCCCGCACACCTCTAGTAATCCAGTATATTTGTACCCGGGGCGGATGCAGATCGAAGTTTCGATCCTGTAGGATCAATAGTTCAGGAGTTATGGTTGCTTAAAGATGAGTATTTTACAGTGTTTTTGACAGGTAATAGCGCCGTCATATTGGTTTATATGATGATCGTGCGCCGCTTACCGAGCAGAACCGCTAGATACTGATATAGAGCGGGTATTGCGATTGTTGTTTGAATTTTGGAAGGCATGGCCACGATGTTGCGTTTTAACTGGGTTAGGTCTGAGTTAGGTTTGCCCACGGCCATCCCGCCTCATAAGGGTACCTGCCGCTGCTCTATCTCCCCTGTTTGGGGGATAGAGTAAGGAAAGGGGGTGGTCAGCGAACAATGGTACCACTGTGGAAACTGCGCACGGACCCTCCTCAAAACGGAATCAAAAACGCAAACGGTATTAAGAAACCTTTAAGGGAAAGGCCGGGTGGACGGAGCTAATAGCTGAACACCGACCAGAACCGAGGATGATGGTCACATCCGAACAGTGATGCCATATGCGGGGAGTCACGGTGAAATGATGTACCCTTTTTTGATGACGGGGAATGAGTGGGACGAATGGGAGACACGTTGCACTTGCGCGATGGGGACCGTGGAGTGTGCGCCTGTGCACGGTGCTGGAATGGAATAGTGGAAGGGGTATGTAGAAGAGTACGGGAGCTCCGTTTGGAGCTCATTATGGCATCACTGCATCCGAACAATCAGCCATATTTTCTAGGATGTGTCAAGCCTACCCAAGAAGGAAGATCCCGATGAACCTGATATCAAAAATCTCTCAGGAGACAGATTTCAGTGAAGTTGGTGAACCCTTTCTTCTCAACCCGATCGCGGAGTAGGTCGGCAGGTGAAGACCGAATGGAATTGATATCTCGGCACAGCCGAGCAGCATTTTACTTCGTCTGGTAGTGCGTTATACATTAATATTCCTTCATAGAATACACTTTTTTGGGCACTACTCGTTTTACGAAATTCAACCGCAATATTCCCCGCTTGTCGTGTTTGTATTGCACTTTCATCGCCTACTATTCTAAGTCTATTACTAAATTGTACAGGCATCATATTATTTAAGATCTTAAAAATAAATATGCACATATTGTAGTACAGCCTTTGTCTTATACTCATGAATTGCAGCGTTTGGAGCATACAATTAATCCTTGTACGTCTGTCACATTGCAATATGACTCTCATTGCTCTGTTTTGCGCTTTTTGGAGCCTACTTAACTGTGTCTCTCCCATATCGATTAGTAGTGTCGCACAGTACTCAAAGTGAGGAGCTATAATTGTCTTATATATCGTACATCTAGTGTAAGCCGAGATATCATTTCCTATTCTATTTAAAAAACTTATTTTTTTCCCTATTTTCTTTAACATATAATCACAATGACCGTTGAATCTGAGTCTATCATCAATAATTACCCCTAGGTACTTTATTATTTCTACTCGCTCAATTTCCTTTCCATCCATGCATCTCATAATAGTATTGCCTCTCAATTCTTTTCTTATACTTCTAACTAACATATATTTCGTTTTCCCCGCGTTCAACTTCAGTTTATTTGTATTCATCCATGACTCCACTATGCTAAATGCAATATTCAATTTACTCTCAACCTCCGCACTACTCTCTCCTGTTACATATATTAGGGTATCGTCTGCAAACATTTTTATATTACATACTTCGGAGCAAAATTTAACAAGGTCATTCATATATATTATAAACAACAATGGGCCCAATACCGAACCCTGTGGCACTCCATATTCCGTTGTCAGTATCTTAGACCATCCATTATTCAATCGAACTTGTTGCATTCTATCTTTTAAGTAGGACCTAAACCATTCTAGAGCCGTTCCTGTAATACCATACTGATATAATTTCTCTAATAATCTATCTCTATCGATTGTTTCAAATGCCCGTTTAAGGTCTACAAAAATAACTCCTACTATTTGCCGCTCACTAATAGACAATTTCCATTCATCTATAACTGTTTGAATTGCTGTTTCACACGAATAATTTTTTCTGAAGCCCGATTGATGTTCCGTTAAGATATTATTACTTTCCAAGTAATCATCAATTTGTTTTTTCACTATTATTTCTAATACCTTTTCATATATTGGTAGTATATTAATAGGCCTATAGTCACTTGCTCTCTTTGGTTTATCTACTTTTGGTATTGGAATTATCGTGGATGTTTTCCACTCTTTCAAAAAACAACCCTCACTCAGAGACTTATTTATTATATCACAATATTCTTTACCTATCGCACTAAACGCTGTTCGTAATATATCGCTGGTTATTCCTTCCTCTGTGCCTTTCTTTTTTGGTAATTCCCTAATGATTGCGCCTAACTGTTCCGTCGTAATTGGCTCAAGTTTTTCCAGCTCTCCCTCCTTTTCAATATAATAAATAGTTCTCTTATTTGGGCTTGTTGTATAATTTCGATCTATAGATTTTATTACGTCTTGAATACTCTGTATATAATATAAATTAAATTTATCAGCTAAACCGCACTCCATATTATTGTCTAATATCTCAAAATCTATGTTTTCTACATCTTTCGCGCCTATTGGTTCTCCTTTAATAATTTCTTTTAATGTTTTCCACATTGTTGTGGGATTGCCTCTGTTATGATCAATCATGCTTTCATAGTATTCTTTTTTCTTTGTTCTAATTAAATTTACTACTGCGTTTCTTTCAATTTTAAATTGTTGCCAGTTTTGTTCCGTGTTATCGTACCGTGCTTTTTTATATGCCTCATCTCTTTTAGTCGCTAACTCTTCTATTTCCTTGGAATACCATTTTTTCCCTTCCCATATTTTCGGTATTCTAAAAATTTTCTTAGGTGCCGAGATATCTAGCGCATCAACAATACTATTGATTAGTTTCCTTGCTCTTATATTAATATCTAATTCTTGCCCTGTTTCAAGGTTACTCTCCACTAGCTTAACAAATTCAACCGCATTATAACTATTGTAATCCCTTCCACTGAATTCTTTATACTTATCTACAATCTTGTTTGTATTTACGACGACTTTTATCCACGCATGGTCCGTTATCTTGGGTTCGTAAATTACTTCTACATTTATTTCTTTATTCGCAAAAACTAGATCTATAATTGTTTTACTAATATTGGTAACTCTCGTTGGTTTGTCTATATACTGCTTCATTCCTAGACTTTGCATAGTCGTTAGTAGTTTATTTGTATAATAAGAGTCTGTCATACAATCTATATTAAAGTCTCCTAATAATATACATTCCTCTTTTATCGTTACTTCTTCTACTCTCTCCTCTAAGAATCCTATAAACTCTCCATGTGACGCACTCGGTGAATGATATATTACCATTAACACTCCTTTAAACAATTTCCCTTTCACTTCTATTGCAGCACACCAAACGACTCTTTCTAATTTTTTCGATACTACTATCTCATACTTGATGTCGTCTCTTACATATAGAGCAACCCCCCCTGTATTCCTTGTTTCTGCATCGCATCTGACCACACTGTACCCCGGTACACTTATTTCACTGTCTTCGATTTCCGCAATCAGTCTCGTCTCCGACAATGCTACGATCGCCGGATTTAATTTCTTCATAATCTGGTGCTGTATCTCGTCCTTGTGTGCCACTAAACTTTGCGCATTTGTATATATTATTTGATCCTCTTCAATCCGTAACTGCTATTTTTTGGTTTCCCATCCACCTCTTCTCTTCTCCTCTTCGATAGCCCTCTTGTATGTTGGACATTCCGGATCCAACGCATCATGATCTTCCTTTATTTCCAAATTATATGTCTTTATTTTAAACATACAATTTATACATTTATTATGTTTCTCTTTACATTCACTTGATTTATGCTTTCCAGCACATTTATGACATGTTTCATCTCTCGTGCAATTTTTTGCAATATGGTAGAAACCCCAGCACTTGAAGCATCTCCTTATACTAAAATGATTGAATACAGGGCATTTACTCCAGCCTATATTCAACTTTTCTTTTTTTAACATCAATTCATGAGTTACTTCATCTACTTCAATTATCATAGATCTACCTCCTTTTCTTCTACTCCTGGTCTGACTATCATCCATATATTTTCTTTCCTGGATTCTCTTTACTATGTTTATGTGAGATTCACCAATACTATTCTGTTTCTTGATTGTATCTATTAATTTATCATCATCCAACTCCATTTCTTCCTCGCTGATATTGACAATTTTTATTTTCGGCTTCTTTTGTAGTGATTCTGTAACATTATAATTGTCACCTAGCTTGGACTGTACTACATCTTTTAATTTATCCATTTCTTCTCCTGTCTCACAGCCTAGAATTACTGTTCCTTCTCTTCCTTTTCGTACCTTTGTTATCCCCATTGGCATATTCTTAATATCAACCTTTTCTTTTATTATTTTCTTAGTGGTCTCGCTTTCTTGCTGAGTCTTCGGTTTGATTATTATGATGTTTTCCTTCTTTTTCTTCGTCGCCTCACTGTAGCTGACACTGCCGTGCACGTTTACGTCTGACACCTGCATTCTTCCTCGAAACATTTTTCGTAATTCTTCCATTTCTTGTTTGATACCTTTTAATTCCTCTTGCACTGTCTCCTTAATTAGCATTTTTATTTCTCTTTTGCATGCCATTTCATTTTTCATCTCTCTCATGGTTCTTACTACCCAATCAATTTTCATATCCATGCTCGCGTTCAAAACCTACCGTTCTGCTTACGTCACTTTCTGACGATCCTATCGAACTTTGTCTTTCTCTTCCGCCTCGCGTCGATGTATCTTTTTCGCTGTCAACTGTAAACTTCTCATATGGGCCAGGACATGTCACATATTCTCGATTTTTATCGTACACCTTATGTTTACTTGCACATCCAGGGTGAAAAAAAAGCTTAAGGCACGACTTACATTGTACGACCAGGCTTCTTATCGCCTTCTTACATGCGGCACATCTATATTCCGAGTATTCCTCGTCCATATCAATAGGTATCGACTGACGTCGATTGTTTTGATTTTGGGCGCCCTCACACACACACACAGGTGTAGTCAAGACACGTCGCTAATAATGGCTGCCTTTCGCGGAATGTTTCCCGCATGGGAAATGTTTCCGCGTTCTTCTGAAAGCCACACACTCCCGTTTGAGAAATTATTTCCTACTTGGTCCTTACGTTTATTCTCAACGCCACGACACCCTTATATAATTTTATTCACTTCTGGTTCACCATAAATGCACAGTA
>NC_134938.1:17457017-17566874 GCF_051020765.1 Lasioglossum baleicum
TTATTAAAAGTTAACTCTAATTATAGACCACGCCGAAACATGGAGGGTTCAATGCCCTAATACAATTCAACCAGTTCTTCAAAATCAGGATCACATACAGATTTTGCACAAATGCGATAATTTTGAAACCAATGCAGGGGGACACTGGATTTGTAACTTTTATAAATATACACATAAATATACAGTGGAAAAAAGATAGAAGATAATAAACAAAAACAATATAAAAAATATGTGAAATCGAAATGAGCTGCAAGTACATAAAGGTGCTTTCCAGTCATGTGCAAAGGCGACACTGTGTAACACAATGTAAGATTCGGTGAAGATAAAATGTAACATTTACACATTTGCCTAGATGTACGCGGCCTGGAAGTCAAATACTTGGCGTGGCCAGGCAAGGTCAAGGTGTCGAAGAATAAGAATTATGTGTAAACCGCAAACTAATGAAAGTATAAACAATGTGTCAAAGCTTTATTTAAATTGATGAATTATCTGAAATCCTGCGAAAGGCAAGGTATTGATGTCGACAAATGATCTCAGAATTATTTAAAAACGCAAAACTGTACTCCTATTGTCAGTTTTAATTAAATTGACAAATTATTTTGACCTCGTCTGGCCACGCCAAGTATTTGACTTCCAGGCCGCGGACATCTAGGCAAATGTCTAAATGTTACATTTTATCTTCACCGAATCTTACATTGTGTTACACAGTGTCGCCTTTGCACATTACTGGAAAGCACCTTTATGTACTTGCAGCTCATTTCGATTTCACATATTTTTTATATTGTTTTTGTTTATTATCTTCTATCTTTTTTCCACTTTCATGTACTTGGCGTAATTTTTTTACTTTTTTGAAGTTTTGATTGGGATCTCTGTTTCCCAGATGTATGCACTTTCCCATCAGGGGAAAACTATTTATTTGGGCATGTGAGCTGGACCTCCTGCATGAACACGTGGTTTCAAGAAGGCAGCAAAAGTCACGTAGGCAAAGCCTCCGTACGTAACAAAATATTTACATATTGAGAATATTAAGAATACTGAGCATATTCAGAATATATTGAGAATATATAGAAATATAGTAAAATGGTGAAATAATGAAATATTGAGAATAATGAAATAGTAAAATATTGAAATGTTAAAACCTTCAAATATTAGAATATTGAGAATGTTAAAAGTATTGAGAATGTAGAAAATGTTGAGAATATTGAGAATGTTGAAAATATTGAGAATATTAAGAATATTGAAAATATTGAGAATATTGAAAATGTTGAAAATATTGTGAATGTTGAAAATATTGAGAATGTTGGAAATATTGAGAATATTGGAAATATTGAGAATATTGGAAATATTGAGAATATTGGAAATATTGAGAATATTGGAAATACTGAGAATATTGAAACAGTAAAATGGCGAAATAGTGAAATATTGAGAATATTGCGAATATTAAAATAGTGAAATATAGTGAATTATTGAAATATTGAAAGAAGACACTATTGAAATGTTAAAATGTTCAAATATTTTAGAATATTGAATTATTAAAATATTACAATATCACAATATTAAAATATTACAATATTACAATTATTATATTATAATATGATTATTTGAGATTGTGTAAAATTAAATTTGCACCGACATTTTACACGTATTGTTCGAAATAACAACTTCATCTATCTACAAGGTGTTCGGTGATAAAAGTTCAGGGTGATAAAAGACGCGGCCTGTCCGAATATAAATGTTTCATTTAACATATTTTTCGTCACAGTGAATAATTTAGAAGATACTAGAGAAAAACAATTTTATGAGAATTTAATTAATTATTTCAATATTTCATTCATTTGGAACGACGTTTTTCTCAATTTTTTTCGAAAACCGTTTGTTCTACGAAAAAATGTAATCAAACATAAAAGATTTTGCTTATCCCGACCTACAAGTTTCATTTAACATATGTTTCGACACAGTCAATAGTTCAGAAGATATCAGAGCATAACAATTTTATGACCATTACATTAATATTATTGCAATATTTCATTCATTTGGTCCGCGGTTTTACTCAATTTTCTCGACAACCGTTAGCTCTACGAAAATAGTAATACACCATAAAAGACGCTGTCTGTCCAGATCTACAAGTTTTATTTAACATATTTTTTAACACAATCAATACTTTATAACAGGCATGCACAGGTGGACGATTTGGGAGCAGGAGCAATCGACCCTGCTCCTAAGCAGGATCGGAGCAGTGACCTTGCTCGGACGTATGGAAGGGCAACCCACCAATTGTAAACGGAGCACGAGAGAAGACGAGTGGGAGGGGCGTGGGGAAGTGGAGAACGCGCCGGGGTGGTCAGACTACAACAACGTAGACGCCGCCCCCACTCTTACACGCTTTCGTGGGCCCAAAGCGCTATTTCATTATTTTGAGAGCGACAGAGCCAGTCCGATGTATACAAAACGCACGAGACAGAGCGAGCGATCAATCAATTGCCATGGTCGGCATAGGTGGCGTAGAAGTACATATACATATAGTATATTTGTAGCAATAGCTGTTCCTACTCCTATAAACGGCGGAAGCCATGCGTGAGTCGAAAAGTGTGCGAGTGTCATCTGCGAGACTAGGGAGCGTAGACTCGTATTCGGTGTAAAGGAGCCCTCGGAAAGGGGCAACTGAATTAAATATATTTGTTCACAGTAAAAATCACAGTAAAAATATGTTGTTTAAATGTTTTTGAATACATTATTTTAATGTCACAGCTAAAAACATATACATATTTCATCATTTGAAGCAACATTTTCCTTTGCCAAAATGACGTCCGCAGCTTTGTTAAGTAGTTATTAACAAAAAACACGGACCAATCAGAACGCAGCTCAAGGAACCTCATTTTATTGAGAATTGGCAAAGGAAAATGTTGCTTCAAATGATGAAATATGTATATGTTTTTAGCTGTGACATTAATATAATGTATTCAAAAACATTTAAACAACATATTTTTACTGTGATTTACTGTGAACAAATATATTTAATTCAGTTGCCCCTTTCCGAGGGCTCCTTTACACCGAATACGAGTCTACGCTCCCTAGTCTCGCGGATGACACTCGCACACTTTTCGACTCACGCGTGGCTTCCGCCGTTTATAGGAGTAGGAACAGCTATTGCTACAAACATACTATATGTATATGTACTTCTACGCCACCTATGCCGACCATGGCAATTGATTGATCGCTCGCTCTGTGTTCAAGATTCGAATTGTGAATTTGCAGGTCGGCACGCCAACCGTCGAGCCCCGTTCGCTCTGCTCTTTTTTCAACCCTGTTTAGAGTCGCGTAGCGATCATGCGTAACCGTAGCACGAGGCTACGGTGTGTTTGTCAGCTCCCATCACCGGCAAATCTTCACTATTCGAATCTTGAACCGTCGTCTTCCCGGATCACGCGATCGATCCGGAACCAATCGCGTGCGACCCCGCCTGCCGTTTCGGCGAATATTTAAAGGTCCTCCCTTGGCGGAGCGAGCCTCTTCCCATCAGTTCTTCGAGTTAAGACAATCGTTCAAGTAACCCAGTCTCATTTTTATCTATGTTGTTTGTTCGCGACGATCACCGCACTTTCTGGAACTATCCATTCGCCAATTCTTTCGAGTCGCAGACGATTCGGTTTGTTCGCGTCGCGATCCGGGATTCTTCCCGCGCCAAGATCTCCGACGAACGCGTGAAGATCTCCGTCCGCGGCGGCCCTTGTCAAGGTTCGCACAAGATCTCCGTCGCGCTCCAAGGCAGACCCTCGCACGCGCAAGAATTCCATAGTTTCGATCCAGTCGGCGACTCCAGTTTGAAATAAAGTGCAGTGTGAACTCCACTCTGAAACTAATCTCTCTCCCTCATTCTCACGATCCTTTTCATTGCCGTCCTCGCGCGCTCATTACTGAGCGGTTCCAGCGTCAGGCGCCTCCGACCGTCGGTCGACGCCGAACACTCTGTCTCGTCCATTTTGTGTACATAGGACTCGCTCTGTCGCTCTCAAAATAGTGAAATAGCGCTTTGGGACCACGAAAGCGTGTGAGAGTGGGGGCGGCGTCTACGTTGTTGTAGTCTGACCACTCCGACGCGTTCTCCACTTCCCCACGCCCCTCCCACTCGTCTTCTCTCGTGCTCTGTTTACAAGTCACGCTTAGTGGGTTCCCCTTCCATACGTCCGATTTGCTCTGAGAGCATACGGGGAGCAACTTGGGAGCACGGGAGCTGCTCTGAGAGCAAAGAGCTGTGCATGCCTGCTTTATAAGATATCAGAGAAAAACAATTTTATGAGCATTTAATTAAATCATATTTATTGCCAGATATATCTATTAAATTTTCTCCGTGTTTCAATAGCATAGTTAACTTGACCTAGATCTTAAAATGGTGTGCAAATGTGCTCGCGATACATTTAGCGGTCTCGTCACAGAACATCCTGTATTATTAAAGTTTATGAACTTTATGAAGCACGCATTATTATAAAAGCTGTGCTGCTAAACAGGTCAGACAACTTTCGCCACTTAGTTGGTGAAATGCTTTTGAATTATGACTTCCCACCTTGCGTTTAGATTTCATCGAGTTTGTCTGGTACTGCGTGAGTTCCCCGATCGATTTTGTCACCCATAATCTCCGGCCCATTAGCGTATAGCATATCACCATCAGTGTCATGGGAATCAGATATGTTACAATTAGAAATATTAGATTGTATCTGGAACAAAAAGCATTCTGCGATCAAGCTGTGATCAGATCAAGCAAATTAACACAGCAAATTAATCCTGTATATGTATATAGGATGAAGCACTAGCTGCTATTGCCACCTGCAATAACTCCGAAAGTATGATATTAGTATGTATTGAGAATATTGAAATAGAAAAATATAAAAATATTGAACTATGAAAATAATGAGAATATTCTACATATATACAGGGTGTCCATTTTATCTGAAGACATTGAAATATCTCGAGAACTATGCATCGGATCAAACAAGTTTATAATAAAAGTTGTTCGTCGCGAAGGGGGACTCCAATGATACCAAATTCGATCCCCCACCCCCACACCCAAGGGGTGGGGGCGGGGAAGATAAAAAAACTTAAATGGAAACCCCCATTTTTCAATGCAGATTTGGATTCTCCAGAAAAAAATACACAAATTTGATTTAGGAGTTTTTGCATTTTGGTTCACAGATGGCGCTGTAATATTGGACAAAAATCAAAATGGAAAAGTCGTTGAAAATTGGGCATATCTCGAGAAATACACATCAGATCAGAAAAATGAAAGTAGACGTATTTGATATTTTTAAGAATGCTATTCAATAAAACACCATAATTGACCCCCCACCCCCACCTCCTGAGGGTGGGAGAGGGAACTATTTCAAAATCTTCAATGGGAAACCCTTTTTTATAGCAAATCTTGGTTCTCCATTGATTTGACATTATTGGTGTAATTTCTTTCACAGATGTCGCTGCAAGCGAAAGCAGTTGGAAAAATTCATTGGTTTGTTTATCAATCCTTAGGAGGTTGGGGTGGGGGTCAATAATGGTGTTTTATTGAATAGCATTCTTAAAAATATCAAATACGTCTACTTTCATTTTTCTGATCTGATGTGTATTTCTCGAGATATGTCCAATTTTCAACGAATTTTTCCATTTTGATTTTTGTCCATTACAGCGCCATCTGTGAACCAAAATGCAAAAACTCCTGGATCAAATTTGTGTATTTTTTTCTGGAGAATCCAAATCTGCAATGCAAAATGGGGGTTTCCATTTAAGTTTTTTATGGGGGTCGTTTTGTGCGGGTGGGGGTCGAGTTTGGTATCATTGGATGTCCCCCTTCGCGACGAACAACTTTCATTACAAACTTGTTTGATCCGATGCATATTTCTCGAGATATTTCAATGTCTTCAGATAAAATGGACACCCTGTACGTACAGGGTGTCCCAAAATTCCTTCAACAGCCGGAAATGGGAGGTTCCTGAGATCATTTGAAGCAACATTTTCCTTTGCCAAAATGTTATCCGCGGCTTCGTTTAGGAGTTATTAACGAAAAACCACGGACTAATCAGAACGCGACCTAGACGCGAGTTGGCACACTCGATCAATAGATAGTTGGCGTGCCGCACAGTGGGACGAATCTATGAAAACCCGCGACATTGACTAAAATTTGAAGTTTGTTATAAGACTTTGGTGGCATATATACTTGCTTTAGTGCATCTTGACGAGCGTCATCCACATATAGCAAATCGAAAAAAAAATTTTTATGTACTTTATAGTCGAAGAAAAAAAAATTCTATATTTTTCTTACGTTTATATTACAATAACCGTGAATGGAAAGAAAAAAAACTTTGACGAATTTTTTTGTTCCACACAAAAAAAAATTTTTCGTTTTTTTTGAAAATTTTTTTTATTTTTTGAAAATGGTCTTTTTTTCATTTTTAAAAGTCCGCCAGGATTTGCCAAAAAACGGGCTTCATGGACTTTTTCCTTTGGTATTATGTGAGAGAAATTCGTTGAGATTACACCCGACCACACCCGACCGCGGTCGGCATTTGGGTTTGAAAAAGTGGCGGGAACCCCCAAATAAGCATTATGTACTGCTTTTAATACTGGCATAACTGACTTCGATCGGGTTTAAATTTGATATGGGTACTTATTGATAGGTACTTAACACTTTACCGACCGGTAGCCTATTTATCGGCTTCTTTTTTAACCTGTATAATAGGTTATTAATACAATCTACGCACGCGGCAGCGCGCGCACCAAGTTACCCTCCCGCCACCTCTAAGCTGCCGAGTAGTTATTCTCGTACGATAGTTTTGCGCTTTTTAGCCATATTGCCACCGCCACTGCCGCTCTCCCCGGTAACCGAGGTTAACCAAAATTTTTATTTGAGCTAGATATAACATCAACTAACTCTCATGTAAAAAGCAACTTTCTACCTAGCCTGGAACCTGAGATGAAAATACCCCAAAAACGCATAATTCTTGGAATATACAGGGTGTCCCAAAATTCGTGTACTTCTTTGAAATGGGAGGTTCCTGAGACCATTCTAAGAGACATTTTCCTTTGCACCAATGTCAACTGCGGCTTTGTTTAGGAGTTATTAACGAAAAACACGGACCAATCAGAGCGCGCCCTGGGCCGCCGCGCCGCGCCGCGCCGGCAAGCGAGTGTCGGTGGTACGCCGTGACATTGCAGCGAACGAGAGTTTCTCGATTATGTGAATGCTCTCCGATTTCAATGAGCTTTGGATATGTGGTTAAGACCATTATTCTGAACAACATTTCCCTTTAGACTATTTGGCGGTTGGCTTTAGTTTACGAGATTATCGTAAAAAAAAGAGAAGAAGCAGAAACTGATTGTATTAAAAACTCACGTATTCAGCCGTAAATCCATTTGCTGCTTCGAAATGTGTGTCTTGAAATTTCTCCACACTCACAATCACTGTTCACATTTGTCAACACATAGTTGTGCATTAATAATAATTGCCATATCCCTTGTACTGCTGCACAAATCACAACAATCAGGTAATGCAATCACTAGACTGCGGATTTCATGCATTTGTAGCAAACATGAGTAGGTGCATTTTAATACAGTAGAGAGATTAAAATAATTTCAAAACACCATAGTATTATTTTCAACTTCTTAAAATGATCACAGTGAGAATCAAATACCTGTCTGGCTCCTGTCCCTTGTAATAGCGGCAGCCAATATTAATTTTGCATAAAGATCCGCAGTCTAGTGATTAGTTTAAATATCAATATCAAAAACACAGCTAATAGCAACCGTTAGCTTTGAATTGACAAGTCTTTGGAGATGTTCTCTCTACCGCGGCTCGAACGACACTGATATTCCGCAAGATTTTTCTAAAGAATTTAGGAAGGACATTTAGAGTGTCGAAATTCGAAATGCACGCTGTAACACGTTTACAAAAACGATGGGACGGTTAGACGAAAAACAGGACACGAGAATGACCTATTCAAGATTTATGGCATTAACATGTTTAGTTTTTCCTGTAGATTGGTACGCAGAGTCGATGGGTGACCATTCGAAAACGTCATCTGTCCTTCTTTTAGAAAGTTTCTTAAGGAAGGTATAGGACAATAGGGATGCTACGCTGACCTGACATTTTTACCCCTTGCTGGGTAAAAGGACGGATGACGTTTTCGAACGCGCGGTTACCCATCGACTCTGGGTACCAATCTGCAGGAAAAACTAAACATGTGTTTGCCGTAAATCTTACAGCGGTCCTTCTCCCGTCCTGTTTTTCGTCTAACCGTCCCGTCGTTTTCGTAAACGTGCTACAGCGTGCATTTCGAATTTCGACACTCTAAATGTCCTTCCTAAATTCTTTAGAAAAATCTTGCGGAATATCAGTGTCGTTCGAGCCGCGGTAGAGAGAACATCTCCAAAGACTTTTCAATTCAAAGCTAACGGTTGCTATTAGCTGTGTTTTTGATAGTGATATTTAAACTAATCACTAGACTGCGTATCTTTATGCAAAATTAATATTGGCTGTCGCTATTACAAGGGACAGGAGCCAGACAGATATTTGATTCTCACTGTGATCATTTTAAGAAGTTGAAAATAATACTATCGTGTTTTGAAATTATTTTAATCTCTCTACTGTATTAAAATGCACCTACTCATGTTTGCTACAAATGCATGAAATCCGCGGTCTAGTGATTGCATTACCTGATTATTGTGATTTGTGCAGCAGTACAAGGGATATGGCAATTATTATTAGTGCATAACTATGTGTTGACAAATGTGAACAGTGATTGTGAGTGTGGAGAAATTTCAAGACACACATTTCGAAGCAGCAAATGGATTTACGGCTGAATACGTGAGTTTTTAATACAATCAGTTTCTGCTTCGTCTCTTTTTTTACGATAATCTCGTAAACTAAAGCCAACCGCCAAATAGTCTAAAGAGAAATGTTGTTC
Source organism: Lasioglossum baleicum (assembly GCF_051020765.1). Classification (NCBI taxonomy): domain Eukaryota; kingdom Metazoa; phylum Arthropoda; class Insecta; order Hymenoptera; family Halictidae; genus Lasioglossum; species Lasioglossum baleicum. The sequence goes on from NC_134938.1 coordinate 17,465,963, forward strand.
AGAATAATGGTCTTAACCACATATCCAAAGCTCATTGAAATCGGATAGAAGCTAGTAGTACATCGATCCCATGGATTTACAAGTAAAGTTTCTCGCGATAATCTCGTAAACTATAGCCGATCGCCAAAAAGTCTAAACAGAAATGTTGTTCAGAATAATGATCTTGACCACATATCCAAAGCTCATTGAAATCGGAGAGCATTCACATAATCGAGAAACTCTTGCGATGTCACGGCGTACCACCGACACTCGCTTGCCGGCGCGGCGGCCCAGGGCGCGCTCTGATTGGTCCGTGTTTGTCGTTAATAACTCCTAAACAAAGCCGCAGTTGACATTGGTGCAAAGGAAAATGTCTCTTAGAATGGTCTCAGGAACCTCCCATTTCAAGGAAGTACACGAATTTTGGGACACACTGTATAAGTGACCTACTGACAATGTACAACCTAAACAGCGACCACCAAAAAGGTGCGATAGCCTACGCAGACGACTTACTCATATACTACATCGACAACAAACCATCAATTATAAAAACAAAACTACAAGACTTATTCGACAAAATACAAGATTACTTCCACACATGGAAACTAAAAATAAACATCAATAAATGCGAGACGATTCTATTCAGACCATACATATCAATGAAATCCGACGCAAACCAAGACGTACGTACAAACGCAAGACTATTTCACCTACAGGACAGCAAAGACAGAAACATTACAATTCCGCACAAAAAGGTGGTCCGCTATTTAGGGGTACATTTAGATTTTAAGCTGAATTACAACGAACACGTGCACATTCAAATAATAAAAGCACAAAAGGCGTTTGCAGCGGCAAAAAGAATATTCTATTCCAAAGAACTAGACTCAGAGGTGAAACTCCTCTGCTACAAACTTCTAATCAGACCGATACTAACATACGGAACACCCATATGGTTCAACATCAGCGCGAGCACGATGGAAAAGATCCGCTTGCTCGAACGGAAATGCCTAAGAGCATGCCTAAGCGCCTACAGAACGCCCGAATCCAATTTTACCAAATACATCAGTAACCACAACCTCCTCACGAAAGCAAAAATCATCAGAATTGACATCTTTATATTAAAATTAATCAGAAACCACTGGGCATGCACACGACAAATACACAACAATAGCCTTATCTTTAGCTCAACTTATCCCAACCCACTATATTTAGAAAAGACTCGACACACAGGTTACACTCCACCTGAATCGTTCATCTACCTAGACAAAGCAGGACTAATACAAGACAAAGAAGGACTCCCATTAATATACCATTTCAACAGAAAAAACTACGACAAAACAATAACTTACGACAGTAACCTAAACCATAACAACCGTAACATGAGATTCTATTACAACCTAACAAAATTCGACATAGAAGACAGCCACGGAAAAAACACAAAAAAATTCTGGTGGTTAATCCCAGATAACCCAGAAAACTAGATTTAAGTATAAGCTATTAAGTACTCGATTAAGACTAATCATCCCGCAATTTAACTAGTATCGCACTGGAACTAAGGATAAATATAAGATAAGTCACCACAACTTTAAACCAAAGTTAATGAAATTAGCTAAATAGATTTATAAATAGATCACTTATCTGTCTCAGATTACATATACAGATTCTCATATACAAACCCAAAATCTTGCTAACAATTCCTATCCACCCCGCAATCGTATAAACCAAAGAACTACAAGTACAGTTTTTCAAACGTGCCTTTCTGTACTATTAAAAAATTAAGAACGAATAAGCATATCAGCATTAGTATAGACAACAAACCAATAGCATTAAGTGCAATAAAAATTATAACCAGCGAGAAACCGCACGTGCCCGGCCTTCCGGGCCTTTAGTTTAGTACTCTATTATTTTTCCACTATGTTATACTTGTTGTGCGTTTCTAAAGTTTATTGTACCAACCGTGTAGTTCATTGTATTTTATGGCACAATAAACGCTCGTTACAAAAAAAAAAATCAGCTAAAGCGTTGGACTACCAAGCGGTAGACCGAGGTTCGAATCCTGGTCGGGTAAACAGTTTTTTTTCCAACCGTCTACCGCTTTATATCTATATACACTGTCATTAGTTCCGTCCCAGATCACAGAGAGCGCTGAAATACTGGTCACATTTTTAACACGCCAGCTTGGACCCCCTGGGCAGTATCTAAATAAAAAATTATTCAAATAAGTTCTAGATAAAATAACCTGTATCTTTTGCCTTTTATTCGAAGTCGATTGCAGCGCCACAATGTATCTATAACTTCATCTGTCGAATGCTGCGGTTTGGAGAGTTTATTCATCTGTCTCTCCGACGATTTTCTGGTTATCTTCGACTTTTATTTGAGAGTCGAATACAGCGCCACGATGTTGTAACAGACCTACATAACGTAGGCCTGTTACGAACAAACCCCTGTCACACCTCCACCGGTTATACACGACGACGCGTATCTAGTAACGTACCACCGGCCTCCTGTCATAACAACAACACCGCCTGTACCGCACGTACCCCGCACCCAGGCCCGTATTCCAACGGGAATCCAAATCAAATTTCCAAAATACTGTTCAGAAGAAGGTATACGTCACCATCAAAATACCGCACCGCACCACCATCCCTTACCACCAAACCATCCCTATAAAAGCCGTCGCGAACAGACTAGAATCACCTGAGTCTACCAGTAGCCATCCGGGAATCACCTCGTGCGATATTCCAGTGCTCTGAGTATACTACCTGTAATCGTTGTCCACGTCTCCGCCGTTATCGGCATCCTGGTTCCGCTGGTACGAGCCGTGCTCTCGAAACACCCGGTGCGTCACCGGTCTCTTTCGCTAGGCGCATCGCCTCCGAGAGTCGACGAACAAGAAGTGGTGTGTCACCCCTTCGGCTTCGTCGAAGAAACCCTGTCGTCCTGTCCGTCCGCTGGTGCGAGCCGTGCTCCACCTCGAACACCCGGTGCGTCATCGGTCACTTTCGCTAGGCGCGTTGCCTCCGAGAGCCGACGAACAAGAAGTGGTGCGTCACCCTTTGACTTCGTCGGAGAACCTCCTGTCTAGTTATCCTGTACTTCCGCTGGTGCGAGCCGTGCTCCACCTCGAACACCCGGTGCGTCACCGGTCACTGTCGCTAGGCGCGTCGCCTCCGAGAGCCGACGAACAAGAAGTGGTGCGTCACCCTTTGACTTCGTCGGAGAACCTCCTGTCCAGTTATCCTGTACTTCCGCTGGTGCGAGCCGTGCTCCACCTCGAAACACCCGGTGCGTCACCGGTCACTTTCGCTAGGCGCGTCGCCTTCGAGAGCCGACGAACAAGAAGTGGTGCGTCACCCTTTGACTTCGTCGGAGAACCACCTGTCCAGCTATCCTGCCTCTCCGCTGGTGCGAGTTGTACTCCACCTCGAACATACCCGGTGCGTCACCGGTAAATTTCGTGAGACGTGTCGTCCACGAAATAGGCCGAACTAGAAGTGGTGCGTCACCCTTCGACGTCGCCTAAGAACCGCCTAGAAGGTCACCCTCGTGAGACGAGTCGCCCACGAGGCCAGTCGAGCAAGGCAAGGTGCGTCACCTTGACCGAACTTCCTGAACAGACGTCCGGAGGTACTTCGATGATCCGTGCGTCACGGACAGCGAAGGACCACGAAAGCCCAGCCTAGGTAGGGGGATCACGACGATAGTCGTGATCTACATCTACTCCTGTCCATTCTGCATGCGTCCTACACCTCCTCCAGGTTCAGGTAGCACTCTCACGGTCGCACGTTCTAGAACCACGGGCACCGTAGCAATAACATCGCGCACCGTATCCTGAGGTACCGTATCCTGAGGCACCGTATCTTACGCGTCCGAAAGGCAGCGAGCACAATTATATTTGCCCGCAACCGACTCGTCAGTTATTTCACCCGTACCGACTCCGTCCCTCGCGTCGTTACTCCATTTGTCGTTTAGGACCCTGGATCGGCGAGCTGTTCAGCATCAAGGAGCCCGGACGCGAGGAAGCCGAACGACGACGAAACACACCCGTTACAATGTATCTTACGGTTGTATCTGTCGTTAACTTGCTTGCAGAGTTATCCGTCAGATTTTATTCGAAGAAATAGATTCGTAATCATATGGATTATTCGAATCCCCAGATGTCGCGCGAGATTTATCCGTCATCTTTTATTCGTTATTTGAAGCTCGATTTAGCCAGACGATTTATTTGACGCTTGTATTTGTGACGAGTAACTGGAAGAGATGAAATCACATGTATCTTTATTCGATATCTTTATTTGATTTCAAATAACTGAGATCTTGATGCGACGTTGCCACGTCGTAATACATATGTAATGTAATACGTGGAACGTATTTACATTTACAGTGACTTTCATTATTATTCCATATTCGGACACTCTAATAAGGACTATAACAATTGTTTAAACAAATACATTTGTATTATTTAAACGATTGGTTAAACAAACAATTTTTATTATTTAACCAATGTTTAAACAAATAGAGTTTCATTATTTGGACGATTGTTTAAACAAGTACATTTGTATTATTTAAACGATTGTTTAATCAAACAAATTTTTATTATTTAAACACATGTTTGAACAAATAGATTTTCATTATTTGGACGATTGTTTAAACAAATACATTTTATTATTTAAACAGATGTTTAAACAAATAACTGTTTATTATTTAAGCAATTGTTTAAACAAATAAATTTTTATTAAAAATATATATATAAATATTTATATTTTTTTATTTTGTACATACTTATATATATATATATATATATATATATATATATATATATATTTATAACAATATAATAATTTATGTATACTATATCGGGGACCGTACAAATAAGCTTACGCGACAGGTGAGCGACCGTCGCGTTGCATCGCCGTGGGTTTACGTGTAGTGAAGTTAGATTAGCACATGCTTGTGCACGTGTTTGTAATAGAGTATTCCAATTAATAAAAAGCGTGTGTAAGTGATTCGGTAACTTCAGCCACCTGTCACGCGATTGTGTTGGTGAAATTTGTCAATGTCACAGGTAAGTTTTTATTTTATTGATATGATATATAATTTCCATTATTTGTAACAATATGTTGACATTTTCAGGTAACCTGTATATTCCTGATTTCCGATGACTTGGTATTGTGTTGGTGAAACTTGTCACTGTCATTTCAGGTAAGTTTTTATTTTATATTTATTTTCAGACATTGAAACATGACTGACAAAAGGAAAATTCAAAAATATTATTAGGTTGGAGAGAAAATTCTAGCGTATTTTAACTGTAACACTAATCCTACCAACAGCGGTCAAGATGACCAGTTTCAGATTTTTTATTTTACAATTAGAAAAGTAATAATACTGATTTCATAAGAAACAATTGTATAGATATCTTTAGTAGTGCACATATTACAATAGGAGCCGTACAAAGTCTAAATAAAATCAATCTTATCATTTTTATAAGGGAACATGTGTGTACCAGTTACTTTTGAGGCTCGGTAGGTTTAGCGTTAAAGAAAACATTTGATTCAATTTATAAAAATACATGTTTAATATTATTCAATTATATAATTTTCATTATTTGTTACAATATGTTGTCATTTCTCAGATAACCTGTCAATTCCTGTTTTCCCATGACTCGCTAGTTAACATGTGTTTTTGATTTACAAGCAAAATTACCTGTTTATTTAAAATACGACATAGTTTTCCCTCCAACCTAATATATTCATGCTAAAAATCTTCCCGTTTATTGGACAATGCTTTTCACCAAGAAATTCTAATTTTTAGATGCAGCGAAGATATCCAAAACATTAGTTCATCAGAAAGAAAATAGTGTTTCCATACAGATGTGGCTTACATTAGCGGAGGACCATGGAAAGAAACAAAACACTTTCAAGAGATTTTTAATAATAAAATTTAAAATTTATATTTTATAATTATATAAATAAATATATTGTTATAAATATACATATACATATACATAGATAAGTATATTGTTACAAATATATTGTTATGTATTACTGTATACCAGGGATGGGCATTTTTGCCTCAATTGAGGCAAGACTATCCCCACCACAGCGCCCACTGCCTCCCACCAGCTCCACCGTTTCCATGGAAAAAGAACGCGCTTCGCCCGTAGCGAGCAGTGCGCATGTCTCGCGAAGACTACGCGCATCGCGGCCTATGCGACGAAGGCGCGCGTTGCATGGAAGAGAGGTTGATGGGAGAAGCAGGCGTTTGAGGGGCCCCACCCGTGCCCATCCCTGCTGTATACATATATTAGTGTTATACGTATATGCGCGATTGTATTGTATTATACTATGTACCTAAGGTGTTTGTAATAAATGAAATTTTGATTCAATTTAAATTTTAAATTAAAATTAAATTTAAATATCCTATAAACGTCCTGTAAATGTCTTGTTAACACTTTACCTACCGGAAGCCTATTAATAGGATTTTCAATCATTGTGCTGTACCAAAAGAAAGCATAGAAATTTTCTTTTACATTGGAATCTTAAATGAAAGTATTATGATAGATGACGATATTGTGGGTGACTTGTTAGTTCTCAATAAAAATTGCTGTTGCCATTGAAGGTTCCATTAAAAAGTGTTTAGCCATATATCATAGATTTCTTAAAATTATGCAATAATCACCGGTTGGTAATGTGTTAACGTTCTGAATATGTCCAGCCGTACATCCAAATAACGTCTGTATGTCCCCAAATACGTTAAACGATTGTTTATAAACACTTAAATTTTTATTTGATCAAATGTGTAAACCAATAATATTTTATTACTTAAACGATTGTTAAAACAAATAAATATTTATTATTTAAACAATTTTCGTCATGTACAACAAACAAATATAAACAATTATCATGTTATTTGACGACAAAATATTGTTTTAAATATTACTGACAAATAAACCGAATTACTTTATTAATAACATATTATTTCTTTCTTTTACCAATTCCTTCCCTTACTTATGACTTATATGTATTTAGTTAAATGCATCTATATGGTGTGAGGTACAAAATTAAATATTGACAATACTTCACAACTTTGACAATATTTCGTACATAACCGTGGTAACGTTCAAAAATAAGAAATTTTAGGAGCCTACAAGCTCCCCTTGTTCTATGAGCTCCACAGTTTTTAAACCGTTCATTTGTACATTTAGTATTACGATTTGGCAACGTCGCATCAAGATGTATTTGAAATCAAATAAAAATAACGAATAAAGATACATGTGATTTCATCTCTGAGAAATACTCGTCACGAATGAAAAAATTGAATAAATCATCTTGCTACGTCGAGCTTCGAATAAATCTGAAGGTTAAGATGAAATCGTCCCATTGAAATCTCACAGATACATTTCCAATAGCCAAAATCTGACGGATACAACCGCAAGATACATGGTGGCGTTGCTTCGACTCTCAAATAATTGTGAAAGATAAACTGAAAATTCTCACGCTGTATCTTACGGATAGTGCCTCTTGAATAACTTCTCGCCGCTAGAGGCGTTGAATACGCATACGCAGTTACTTCGAGCTCAGATAACCTACAGATGTCAAATGAAATTTTTTGGAGAGTATCTTACAGATAAACTGTGTCGAATATGTATTTCAGGAAAATAACTACAGATAAAAGATAACTTTCATTTATCTTTTATTTGAAAATTTTAGATAAATTTTTGCCCATCTCTGGCCGAAACGCCGCGCCGACATCTACGCCGAACCGTCCCGCCGTAGGTCCGCCCCTCGCCTCAGGAACGATGGAAATACATCCGCTGAATGCGAAAAGCGGGACATCGGAGGTATACATATAATTATCGTTTCTCCACAGTAGGAGAAAAGGTCATATCCTGGTCATAACCTGGGCTCTCACTCGCTCTCTCTCTCTCTCTCTCCCGCTCTCTTTCTTTGAAAAATACACACTGTCACGGCGCTCAATTTTTAGTTCCCCTTCGGACGGCAACCCGCTTCTCAATTTTCGGTTCCCCTGCAGAAGGCAACCCGCTCGGCGTTTTAGGGCCTCAGAAACCACAAAACTATTTTATATAATAGATAGAAAGAAAGATATTGAAATATTGAGAATATTGAAATACTATATATTCAGCATATACTGAGAATATTGAAATATTAAAATATTGAAACTGTGAAATAATGAAATAGTGACATGGTATTGAAATATCGAAATAGTAAAATAGTGAAATATCGTGCCAGTGAAATGTGAAAATATTGAAATGTTAAAATGTTCAAATATTGAGGATATCGAAATATTTAAATATTGTTGCAATGAAATATTGAAATGTTCAAATATTAAAATATCGAAATATTGGGAATAATGAGAGTATTGAGAATATGGAGAGAGAGAGAGAGATATATATTGAGAATATTGAAATATTAAAGATCATCGCAATCTGAGAGGAGGACCCTAATCGACAAGTTCTTAAATCAAATCAAGTCAGAATAAGTAAATTCTAAACTCCAATTCTGAATTGAGTAAGTTTACGTGTTATTTGAGCTTGAATAGGAACACGTGTGCATTAGGGTGGACCTTAGTTATACTTGGTGAAAATTATTTTGTCGAATTTTTTTCGGGACACCCCTTAGAATTGTGACACTTGACGAAAAATAAGGTGTGCAAAATTTGAAATCGGTCGGATAACGGAAAATTTTTTAATTTTGTAACTCGACTTTCTCCACTGTAGTATATCATTAGTATATATTTTTATATATCGTTGAATTTGTCTTTTTACGCACTATAATAATGTAGAAACAAAATGTAGCATTAATTTAAAAAAAAATTCGTGACCTTGAAATCTCAAAAATTGACTTTTCAAACAAAATTTTTTTGCATTATATTTAATTTAATAAACAATACAACTTTTGTCTAAGAAATTTTTTTATATTTTTATAAATAGCGAAAATATTTAGACATTATACATATGCTTATACATAATATTAATATTTATTATTAATTATTAATTTACAACATTATTAATATATGTATAAAAAGAATGTACCTCTGGCAAGACTTATTTCGTATTGCATTCGTCTTGATTCTTCTTGCTCCTTTCGAAATGCTATTTTTTTTTCTCTTTGCTGTAGTACGTGATCCCCTACAATCATTGAGCCAGGTTGTCCCTTCTTTCTTTGATTTTGTAGAAATAATTTATCTTCTTCTGTGGTCATCAATTGTAATCCATCAGCGTGTGCAATATGGAATAGATCATCTAATATATCACGAAAATCTTGTTCTCCCTTTTCTTGGAGTCGACTTCGGTGTGTGGAACTTTTTTGTACTGCCCTCCATTCACCATGCAACGAGTTTAATTTTGTAACGTTATGTTGCGTTTTTTGGTAGGGATTCGTGCTTTTTCCCAAGTGACCTCAACTTCCTTCACAACTAAAGAAGCACTCTCACGTACATTTAATTTTCCCTTGCGTATGTTATAACACAAAACTTTTAACGCTTGTCCAATAGATGGTAATTTAGCACCAATAATTTGATCTAGATCATGATCCAGTAGAAATAACTTTTCTCCTCTAGTTTGCATCTTTCACGTGAATTTTCACTTTCCGTTTTCTACAGCTAACGTGACGGCACTCGGTAAAAAACTGGAGAAGTCGTGTTCGAAACTAGGCAAAAATTGTACTGAACTGTCTCGGGTATTAACGCAAGGAAGGTTCCTCTCATGGATGAGAAGTGAAGCCTGTTGTGTTGAGAGGTGTGTATCACCAATTGTCATGAGCCCCGACGAAGCCTTGATTGATTAGTTAAACTTAGGCTTTTCCAATCACGACATCCTTAATTGTTTAATTCCCCTTCCCATAGTTCCGAAGGAGAGTTTACCCGAGGAAGGAGTAGTGCGATACCTGTCTCGAGCAATAAAACGTCTAGGTATCTCAAAATTCAATGACCGATTTGCGCGGAATTGCGAAGAGCATGGAACTCTTTCCGCGTCGGAGCATGTAATTTCGTTCGCTACCGATACGGATTAGAAAAGTGTGCTAAGTGTTCAGCAATTGTGTGAAATTGTGTGAAAGGTGTTCCACCAGAGTAATAAGAGTAATAAGCAAATGGATTTACGGCTGAATAAGTGAGTTTTTAATTCGATACATTTCTGCTTCTCTCGTTCGGGTAAAGTTGCCGATGATGTGGGTCCTCACCGATTTCGACTACACTGAAATATGTTATAAATTCGATGTTTTAAATATCTTTTTCCTTTGAAACAAAGCTCAACGAAATCGAATAGGAAATAGTACATCGATCGATTTACAATTACAAGCTTATACAATAATATCGTAAACTAAAGCCGATCGACAGAAACTGTACAGAGTAATGTTGTTCAGAATCATGGTTTTGACAACATATCCAAAGCTCATTGAAATCGGATAGGAAATAGTACATCGATCGCGCGATTTACAATTACAAGTTTTTACAATAATATCGTAAACTAAAGCCGATGGACAGAAACTGTGAAGGGAAATGTTGTTCAGAATCATGGTCTTGACAACATATCCAAAGCTCGTCGAAATCGGAGAAGATTCACATCATCGAAAAACTCTTGTTCGTTGCGGCATCGCGGCGCACAGTGGTCTGATTGTGAGAGCGGCAGAAAACGGCAAAAACCCTAGGAAAGCTTTATTTCGGGGAAAATCTCGACAAAAAATGTTTGTAACCGTTCTTGATCACGAAAAATAATAAATACATTAAAAAATAAGTAATAAATTTTACAATTAAATTGAATATAAAATAAATTTAAAATGAAATATAATTCAATTTAAATTAAAGATAATAAAAAATGATTCCTCTCCATATAAAATAACTACTTAATTTAAAAAACAATAATTTCATGTCAATTAAAATAAAATTAAATAATTTCATGGAAATTTATTATGTACAGTATACAGGTAAGGTTTATTTACATTTTGGTCACGAAAAATAATAAATAAATTAAAAAATAATTAATAAAATAATAATAAATATTTATTATTTTACATTTTACACTTGTTTTTACATACAGTGGGTAACGGGTTCGCACAGGTTCTTTCAATAGTATGCATTGTGAGAATTGTTAACACGATTTTTCAAATATTTCCAATGATCTGACAAAAAATTTTTCAAACGAAAGTTTATCAGTGTTCACTTTTCTACAAACTTCAATACAAAAAATTAAAGAAAAATCTCTTTTTGTATAAAAAATGAAGGTCATCTCAATTTTTTAAATATTAACGTATATTTTTTACTTCATAATATTTTAACTGATATCAAGACGAATCCAACGACCAATAATAATATAACATTAAACCTTGAAATAACGCTACAATAGTTTTGTCAATGTTCGGAACGTCAAGTGTTCCAGAAAGCGGACCGTTCTTTGACGCGTTCTCGCCGACATTTCATGAGATAAAACCCAAAGCCGCAGGTTACCGCAGCTGAACTTTGCATTTATTGTTTACTTAGATATCTACAAACGTTATTTTGCCATTGGCACATTGGCGCAGTTTGGCGCAAGAGAGATATCGTCTTTCAAACTTCATTAACGTTACTCTTTTCCCCGTTTAATAGCATTATCTGCAAAACTACTCGAAAAAATTAAAAATAAACATTTTTTGCGATTTACTCCGGGTCTTCGTACTTGAAGGAAGTCAGAAAAGAAAACATTATTTACATTACTATTTTTACAGGCTCATACGGTTTCTTCAAACATGCGCTTAAATTTAAGCTGAAAACTAGGTATGCTTAGCATGGCCAACTTTATGACTTTCTACAACAAAGTGAATTTGGATTTTGAACTGATTCATCCTAGAAATGTTTGAATTTACTCTCTTACTAGTCAAAAATATAAAAATTTGGTTTTTTAAGAAACTTGAAAATATGGGTTTTTTTTGCCGCTCTCATTGTCAGACCACTGTGCGGCGCGGCGGCGCACAGTGGGGTATATGCCCAATCTCAGCGGCCACAGCCAGTTCAAAATTCGCTCAATATTGAAACTGCTGTAACTTTGCTAAAATTTATCCAAATTTGATGAAAAAACAACCATTTTAAAGCTTAAGATTTCTACTTTTTGTACTGTGTCCCATTTTCTGCGTAGGTGGAGCCATAGAGGAGATTTCAAGGTCACCTTGATTTTTTTAAACAGAATGTCCTTTTTTTATACCATAGATCGATAAAGTATCAAATTCTGAGTATAAAAGTGTTGACCTTCGTATGTCCTAAACGTAATAGTTAACGAGATATTATCAAAAGAAGAAAGAAAATTATTTCGATAATATCTCGTTAACTATTGGGTTTAGGACATACGAAGGTCAACACTTTTATACTCAGAATTTGATACTCTATCGATCTATGGTATAAAAAAGGACATTTTGTTTAAAAAAATCAAGGTGACCTTGAAATCTCCTCTATGCCTCCACCCACGCAGAAAATGTTTATACCACAACATGTCCCCCTCTGTTCCGGGAAAATTTTGTTTATAACATTTTTTCATATTATTACAAATAACGACAATATTCAAAGTGGACATAGTTATTGCTCCACCCTGTATATTATTTAAATTTCATGTGTATACTGTTTTCGTATTTTAGTGTATATTGTGTGTTTATTATTATTATTTCATATTTACTTAAGTAAATACGAAAATATAGCGAATGCGAAAATACAGGATGTGAGAAATGCTGCGATATTCGCGCGCGCACGATGGCCATTTTTTCGTAAATCAACTATAAAACACGAAAGCAGACGAAAGCAGAAACAATTTTGCTTGCATCTTAATCAGAAGACTTCAAAGAATACAATGGCACAGAAATGAGCACCGGGACGCACAAGGAAGTATAACAAAGTCATTACCAAAGTCTTAGAATCATCAAGAAAGTGACTCATCGTTGGTTATCTTTAAGTATTAATAATTAAAAACATGTATATGGTACAAAAGTGAATTTCTCTTAAAAGTATACCCTATACTTAGCTAAAAAAACTTCTACCAAACAAAAATCTGTTAGTGTATGTAAATAAGGTAACAATTAAGTACTAACAGGTGAATTCGTTGAGAAATGAAAGCGGGTTCGCGGAACTTCAACTTCCGACAAATGTCAGTGCTTAATGGATACATGAATGGGAAAATGAATGATGGGAGATTGTTCCTCAGACATTCAACTAACTCAAGCCACAAAAATTTTACAATTTATCTAAAATTTTTTAAATTGAATTATGACCGCTGAAATCGGGCAAATACCCCACTGTGCGGCGCGGCGCGGCGGCGTGCCACCGACGCGACGCTCAGCTGCCGGCACGCTGAGCTGTACGTGGCTGTACGCTTCTAGCTCGCGCTCTCATTGGTCCGTGTTTTTCGTTAATAACTCGTTAACGAAGCCGCGGACGACATTTTTTCAAAGGAAAATGTCGCTTGGAATGATCTCAGGAACCTCCTATTTTCGGCTCCGGAGGGAATTTTGTGACACCCATACGATAGAAGGACGTATAAAGGACTGTTTAGTTTGCTCCGTCTCCGGCGCACGGACATTTTGGACCATTTAGGTTGGTATCCGGCCGGCTGGCCGTAATTCGTGAGGCTCGCACAAAGGCCAAGCGCTGGGGATCGTGTCTAACCCCAGTGGTTCGCGGACAAACCCCGGGGTTTGAATCCCAGAGTTCCCTGAATCTTTTACTCCCCTCTACACCTCAGGAGATGCCTATGCTAGAGCCGGTCCGGCCGCCGGAGAAATTCCAAGCTCTCCGAAATTTTTCCGGCCGCCGCTCCGGCGTGGCATAGGCAGAATATAACATGCTGTATTTATTTAAAAAGCTATTGACTAGAACTTGTCAGAGTTTGTCGTGTCAATAGGTGGCGAATACGTTGTTAAGGAATTTAAACGTTATAACAAAGAGTTTGATTTTTTTGAAAAGTTAGTACAATTACACTGTCCAACACCAAATTTGATTTCAATATACTGTTGGGTCCTTCTTATAGAGTTTTTTGCGCTGATTCCGAATCTGGTTTTAATTTTTTTCCTATACGTCCAGTTTTTGAGAAAATGGAGTTTTAAAAAAAGACATATTTTTCAACTTTAAACAAATATTGCGATGTTATTATAAAAGATATTGAATTGTTGTTTACAGAAAAAGATTCTGTAGACTTTCCCGAATACAGTGATATCCAATATTAATACATTATGATTGTTTAAACATGTTTAAACAATGATTAAAGACGTAGATGCACCACTTTTGCACCAATTTTTGCGGATATTTTCGAATTTATCTCAAAAAATAAGGGTCCAGCGAAAAATTGAACTATACCACGCGAAAGAGCAGACTTTTATCTTGAGAAACCCCCCTGTGAAGTTTGCATGGTCGACGTTTTTACCGAACCAGAAAGCAAAATATCTTCGCCCGACATGCGTTGACGCCAGTGGTGCTCTTCCACTAGCGCGGTCGTTCGTCGGGATACGGCGCGGCGCGCTGCGGTGAAACGGCGCGTGGCTATAAGCGCGCAATTATGTCAGCTTACTTAAATGTAATATTTTATTAAATGTGTTATACTATTGTTATTTATTATTTATTAGTATATTTATTCTGTATAAATTATTTTATGTATTTTTTAATGTTAGTCTCTCGTTTATAGTATATTTAATACAAAAAATACCTTTTGTAACAAAAAAATAATTTATTCACACACTACACTATTACACTATTTACAATGCTAATATATATGTGTACACTATTCAGATATAATACACTATATCGATTTAATATGGAGCAAACTATTTTAATTATGTATTTAAGTCAATAAAAATAGTCCCGTTTATATTGTGTTTGGACTTATTTTACTCGGAAGAATCTCGAGTGTTCATTGGCACTATAATTACAATACATAGATAAGACGACAATTACTGAAAATAAAATTTTTCAGTCAGCGCATTGCAGACTTTCCTTACATTGTATGTATTCCGTTGTCCGTAGACCGTCATTTATTTCAAAATATCGTGTTGGTTCTTAAGAAAACTGATGCCAGAGTTCAGTTTCGGCTTTGTGTTTGTTGAAATCAGTCGTGTGAAGCATTTCAAATCTGCATTGCTACGTATAAAACTTCATAAAAAACATTTATAGTTATTTATAGTATTTTAGTTGTTGTGTATATAATATATGTATTTTAGTAGTGTATTATATCTGAATAGTGTACACATATATATTAGCATTGTAAATAGTGTAATAGTGTAGTGTGTGAATAAATTATTTTTTTGTTACAAAAGGTATTTTTTGTATTAAATATACTATAAACGAGAGACTAACATTAAAAAATACATAAAATAATTTATACAGAATAAATATACTAATAAATAATAAATAACAATAGTATAACACATTTAATAAAATATTACATTTAAGTAAGCTGACATAATTGCGCGCTTATAGCCACGCGCCGTTTCACCACAGCGCGCCGCGCCGTATCCCGACGAACGACCGCGCTAGTGGAAGAGCACCACTGGCGTCAACGCATGTCGGGCGAAGATATTTTGCTTTCTGGTTCGGTAAAAACGTCGACCATGCAAACTTCACAGGGGGGTTTCTCAAGATAAAAGTCTGCTCTTTCGCGTGGTATAGTTCAATTTTTCGCTGGACCCTTATTTTTTGAGATAAATTCGAAAATATCCGCAAAAATTGGTGCAAAAGTGGTGCATCTCCGTCTTTAATCATTGTTTAAACATGTTTAAACAATCATAATGTATTAATATTGGATATCACTGTATTCGGGAAAGTCTACAGAATCGTTTGCTGTAAACAACAATTCAATATCTTTTATAATAACATCACAATATTTGTTTAAAGTTGAAAAATATGTTTTTTTTTCAAAGCCATGATTTTCAAAAACTGGACGTATAGGAAAAAAATTAAAACCAGATTCGGAATCAGCGCAAAAAACTCTATAAGAAGGACCCAACAGTATATTGAAATCACAAAAAAAGTTGAAATTTGTTGGACAGTGTTATTAATTGATTACATGACGTGGAAAAAGATTTGTGGAAAGAGGAAATACTAACAGTTGTATTTCGCAATTTTTTTGGGGTGGCCCTTTATTGAAAATTTGAAGAGCACGTTGTGTGGATCTATTCCTGGCCAGTGTTTCTCTTGCAAATTATTAGAAAAACATGAAAGAGGAAAAAGTAGTACATACTGTTTTTTATACGCAACGCAACGACATATGTAATTTTTTTGCGTTTATGATATTTTGTTAGATGTAAATCCGTATACAGGGTGTTCCAAAATTCGTGTACTTCCTTGAAATGGGAGGTTCCTGAGACCATTCTAAGAGACATTTTCCTTTGCACCAATGTCAACTGCGGCTTTGTTTAGGAGTTATTAACGACAAACACGGACCAATCAGAGCGCGCCCTGGGCCGCCGCACAGTGTCGCGAAATGCCTGTTTTTTGGACAAAAATCAATAACTTTCGTTCTGTTCATGATAGAGACATGAAACAAAATGGGTTTTCTTCTTTATATTGAAAGCAATCTGAACATGATATTATTATAAATATAGTAATTTATTTAAACAATAAAAAACGATTTTAATAAACAAAATTTAATTTTTTTGCGCGTTATTAGTACGTGATATTTACAATTTTTAAGTAGCATAATTAATATGTAAGTATAATAGAAATATAAGTATAATAGATAATAATAAATATATAAAAATAATAGATAATGATAAATACATAAAAATAATAGATAAAAATAAATACATATAAGTATAATAGAAAATATAGATATTAAAAAAACAATTGTTTCCCTTAAATTATTCATTTTATTATAAATTATTCATATAAATTATAAATTATATTTATATTTATTTACAATTATAAATTATAAATTATTCATAATTATCAGAATCTGAATCTTCGCTTTCTACAAGTGAACGACATACCTGATACCAGAATGCGTATAATACATTCATTTTACTGCGGGAAAATTTACACACGTTATCTGACTAGGAGAAAATGTGAAACGTGTTTTTAAAATATATAAAAAGTAGATTAATTTTTTTTGTTAATAACTTTTTTATAAACAATGACCAGCGAGTAACACCATTACAACATTATTCGGGGTGCTGACCTGGACAACATATTAAAAAATCAGCGTGATCAGAGGGTGTTACCTTTTTGTAAATAATTATCAATGATATTAGAACATTAATTTTTATTTATTTAATCATATCTGTAATTTATGTAATATAAACATTCTTTTATTTATTCAACAACCGTAGTCAAATCTCATATATCTACAAGAGGATATTCGCGTACTCGGCTGCTGACCGGTACTTGCTACATATTTTGTTAAATAACTCTGATGTTCGCCGGAAGTCGCAAATTAGACTTATATAATATCAAAATATACTATCTTAGGAATAGACACAACCAAAATCACCGATACGTTCGGATACGTTTTTTTTTTATCCTCTGGTAAAGATTAGGGAAACCTATAAAATTTTATTGTTTCATTTCAGGTCAATTATTATGTTGCATATAAGTATTACAAAATTTTTAAAGTTGAATTACAATTAGCCAACCCCTAGCCATTATTTCCTAAAAAAATTATTTCCTAGAAACGTGTTTTGTTCATATCACAACGTAAACAAGTTACGCTGAGAATTGATGTACTATTTGATCTTCCTAATATTCGCTTACAAGATTCCCTGCAACTAATTTTCTACTGCATTTTTAAAATTTTTGTTTTCAAAAAATGATTATTTGGACATTTTAACATAGTATGAACATAGTTTTGAATCGATATGAAGATGTGACTTTTTCGATTTTTAACTTCCCGATTTTATAGGGAAGTTATTGTAATGACCCCGAAAATCGAAAATCGATTTTTTAGCAGATCTTCACGTTTCATGGTCATTGCAGTCATTTTAGACTATTTTCAGCAAAATGTTCGTATGTGTGTGTGTGTGTGTGTGTGTGTGCGCGTATGGCCGTTTCTATGTAATCAAATTTTTCGTTAACGTTTTCAGAAAAAGTAACAACGCGATCAGGATGATGAATGATGCAATCGATGTGCCCCGCTGTAACTTAGAGCTGATTAGATTTTGGTCCATTTTGGTCAAGCAGTTTTTTAGTTTTTTTAGTTTTTTCGAAAGAAGTTCATTCAACGATGCAATTTATACGAGAGAATGGAAAGTTTCCACCGAAGAAACAAACGTAATTACACAAAAAATTTTTTTTTCGATTTTTTTTAAATTAAAAAAAAAAAATTTTTTTGAAATTTTTTTTGTACCTTACGATGATGTTTCCGCTTACAATAATCGAAAATTATCCCAATGCAAGAGTGAGTTAATCATCTCTACTCCCGAGAATACATTTTCAAAGAATATCGATGAAAGTACAAAAAAAAATTTATATTACAATCTTTAAAAAAACAATCAGTTTAAAACGAATTATTAACTGAGATTAAATTGAAAATTAATGTAAACTATATGATAATTATTAATAACATTGATGTTGAAAACAGATTGGTTAATGGAGCACACACACACACACACACACACACACACACACACACACATGCGGAATATTAAAATTTATTACTTTTCAAGAAAATACTAAAATTCCGTCTATATTGTGGTTAGATTTTCAATTGGCCAGAGCAGGAGTGAAAGTAAGAACTCGTTATCGTGATTATATGAAAAATGCAAATATTGATCAAAATTTTACACCAATAATAAAAATATCGAATCAAGTAAATATGTCGAGTGAGGAATAATATCAAATCACACGTAGTCAATTTCCAGTGGTTCCTGCTGAAGCGATTACGATTCATAAAAGTCACGGACAAACATACGAGAAAGTATGTTTGGATTTTAAAAAATCAGAAAGGCGAACTTTACAAATGTTGTATGTATAATAGCACTGAGCAGAGTTTCAAAATTGAGCGCGGTTTATATATTTTGGGACAATTTAAATTAACAGTATCGAAGAAAACCAGGATCAATACTGCAAACCCGGATAATAAGGAGTTGTATCGTTTGCGAAAAACTAATTAAGACAACTTATTTTGCAACATTAGTATGCTATAACAAGGAACCAAGCGAGCAACGAGCATACGATGTTGGTTTAATGCGACGCCATATAGCAAACATTTTGATAAGTAGAAAACTATTGAATTTCCCTGAAAACGTATAATCTTCCTAAAACGTACACTTAATAATGATAATAATATACTGCAACTAACGAATCGGGAAGTTCTTTGTGTGGCTCGTGGAGAGTCACACACCAAATAAAAAAAAACATTAATAGCTATAGGTACTACTAGCTATGCGTACCACTAACCCTTTCGCAAGAGCAGTCCTATCCGCGAGCTCGCAAAGCGAGCGAGCAAAAACAACCCTACTCGCGAGCGAGCGAAGCGAGCGAGCAACAATAACCCTCTAGTTGTCCATGGTTTGCGACACTGTGCGGCGCGGCGGCCCAGGGCGCGCTCTGATTGGTCCGTGTTTTTCGTTAATAACTCCTAAACAAAGCCGCAGTTGACATTGGTGCAAAGGAAAATGTCTCTTAGAATGGTCTCAGGAACCTCCCATTTCAAGGAAGTACACGAATTTTGGGACACCCTGTATTGTACAGCGACCCTCAAGGTCATTCAAGCTCGGAAACGAAAGAAGTATTTTGAATATTTAATACCAATGTGTTTGCAAGTATTTCAAAATGCTTCTTTCGTTTCTGACCTTGCATGAACTTGAGGGTCACTGCACAGTATACGAATGAATTCGACTAGACACGCGCTTTCATGTAACATAAGAAATAATAAAGCATTCTATTTAAAAAAATTGAAGGTCACGTATCTAACAAAATATCATAAACACAAAAAAATGACATATGTCGTTGCGTTGTGCGTATAAAAAACGGTATGTACTACTTTTTCCTCTTTCATGTTTTTCTAATAATTTGCAAGAAAAACGCTGGCCAGGAATAGTGTGATACACCCTGTAGATCCACACAACGTGTTCTTCAAATTTTCAATAAAGGGCCACCCCAAAAAAATTGCGAAATACTACTGTTAGTATTTTCTCTGCAATTCCGACCAATTGCAATTTTCTACAAATCTTTTTCACGTCATGTTGTCAATTAATTGTACTAACTTTTCAAAAAAATCAACCTCGCCGGGACCAATGTTAAACAAGCCATCGCTCAGTGGGGTGTTTGGCCCGAAATGTCGGGACAAACTATTTTGGCGTTATTTAAAGGGTAACGTAATAATGTAGTAGGTCGTTAAATTCGCTTATTATCGTAAGCTGTAGCATTATGAAAACCTATTTCCACATTTAAAAAGTCAAAATGGCTGGATGGAAGAAATTATTTTACATGTTAATTACGGTGAAATAGATCACGTAGCTGTTCTCACTAAATAAATATATTATTACTTATTATAACTGTGAAATAATATTATTTACGTATTGCACAGTTACGCGATCTACATATGTATTTAGTATTGCGATTCCGTACCGCCCAATAGAAACGTTTGCGACTCTTCTCGCTCGCTTTTTTACTACGTGGAAGGTGTAATGTCTAAAGAATATTCAGCAATTTTATTCACCCGAAACAACAAACAATTCAAACCTAACAGCTGTTTGTAGTTACTGGAGTATTTCACATCTCATGTGTGTCGTATGAAATTTTTACATGATGCGTACAGTTGCAAAGTATCGTAGTGGGCGAAATGACACTATTGGTTTCCCTAAAATGAACATTTTATTATTTTCCGGTGTATCTGAAATAATTTTTGATATCATAAGTGTGTTACGTTGGAAGGAAAGAGTTATGGCGCTTTTTAAATGAGTAAGTAATTTTACTTGTATATCGAAAACACGTGTTGCTAATTAGTCATTGGGATACGGGAATTGACAGGTTACCTGAATGATGGCAACAAGGTGTTACGAACAATGAAAAAAGAACGGTATTTCAAAGAGCAAGAATCGTAGAATACGACCATATATTTAAACATTGTTTCACACTAGGTCCGGTGGAAAATTTGCAGAACAAAGATATGTCTCTAATATATTTACTAGTAATTATTTAAAATCATTATTTAAGAAAAATTCACCAAGCGGTAGGAACTAGGAACGTTTCCTACTTCCATGATGTTATAAAGGAGACCTACCGATAGTTTACCTAAGGAGTTGTAGAGCACATAAAAACCTTTTTTTTGTGCCACGCACAGCAGGCAGCCGCGACCCTCGTCGAGAGTTTATGACCTGACGGCTGCGGCTCGGCGCGAAAAGAAATTTCGGAGAGAAATCGGACCGGTACCTCCGATGTCCGTCGCCCTATCCTTAAGCATTGGTGCCGGCCGGAGGCTGTGGCAAACTAAACAGTCCTCAAATGGGAATGTCTAAATATTTTCGCTATTTATAAAAATATAAAAAAATTTCTTAGACAAAAGTTGTATTGTTTATTAAATTAAATATAATGCAAAAAAATTTTGTTTGAAAAGTCAATTTTTGAGATTTCAAGGTCACGAATTTGTTCTTAAATTAATGCTACATTTTGTTTCTACATTATTATAGTGCGTAAAAAGACAAATTCAACGATATATAAAAATATATACTAATGATATACTACAGTGGAGAAAGTCGGGTTACAAAATTAAAAAATTTTCAAAGTCGATGCGGCAGCACTTCCCGTTATCCGATCGATTTCAAATTTGGCACGCATTATTTTTGCGTCAAGTGTTACAATTCTAGGGGGTGTCCCGAAAAAATTCGGAAGTCGAAAAATAAGGTCCACCCTAGTGTGCATATCAGATCAATTTTTCGAAATTTGTATGCTAAACACATTCTATGAAATACCATATACACGTGATACGATTCTGTTTGGTTTCCGCTACTCGTTTTTAATTAGATCGCAGTTCTGGATCTTGGTACATGGAGATTTCAATTTAGCAATGCGCATCCTCCGAATAACTTTTGGTTTCAAATAACTTGAAATGATCGCTATCTTAGACAAACATTAAAAAGTGTATTTATCAATTGATAATTGCGTAACCTCACCCCACAGTTAACCGTAACTGTGTAGAAATATCTTCTCGTTTCATATCCCAGTAATTACTACGGCGATACGCTTTGCACAAATGTTTATACAACGACTTTAAATGTTAATATAAGTTTACTGGAAATAAATACTTACAAATAGTCGCTTCTGCTGTACACATAGTCTCCGTCTGGCCACGACAAGTAACATACAATTCTAGTCTTATTCTCCAGATAACTGTAATTCAGATTTTTGTGATTTACTATGTTTACGTTAACTCGACATTAATATGTACAGTTGATTTTATTATCTCCAATAGTGAGCTAAAGACATTTGGAGAAATATTGACAGAAAACATGTGGATAATTTTAGTAAATACAGGGTGAGTCACTTAACGTTATCACCTCAAATATCTTTGTTGTTTTCAAAGATACATTAAATGTCTTGAGGACAAAGGTGGATGGTAAAATGGGTCTCATACGATACAAAAACAATTTTTGTTTTTATGTAATTTTTTAGAGATATCAAGGTCACCTTCATTTTTTTAAAAATGGAACTGTAACGGTTCTGCTTCCGACGGAGAAGTCGTCGCGGCGTCGTATCCTCTCGTGCTGGAATAACTCGTCGAGCCGGGTTCGTCTACCGGCGAGAGGATCGACTGAAGCTGAAAATGGACGAGGTGCGCGGGACGTGAAATAACGACAACGTGTATATGTATTTTACGGGCCTCACTGCTCGTACATTCGCGTACCCTTGTGTCTCATGGACGGTCTTACGGACCCGTGATTCTAGGGGCGATCCTTGCGTGATCGGTCATCGCGACGCGACGCGTATTCGTGGACCTGGTGCTTGTGCCGGCGACTGGGTTCAGACAGGAGTGGTCGGGAAACCCTGCCACGAGTCGGGAAAATCCTCGTGGCGGTTCTACGGCAAATGTAGAGGATGCTGCCCCTACATTTAATCGTCTCCGGTAGCTGTCGGAGTTCTCGGGATGCTGCCCGAGAGGTTTGCTCAGGATGCTGCCTGAGCGGCAGAGAGGGATGCTGCCCTCTCTGTTTGGCGTGTATGCTGTCACGCCGGTGGGAACTAGGTTAGGTAGGAAGGTGTTCCTGGGATGCTGCCCAGGCTGGAAAAGAGGCCCGTGCCTCGTTTGCATCGCCTTTTATAGGCGGGGGTTGGTGGTGAGCGGAATGGTGCGGGGAGAACGGATTTGTGACGTCGAGTTTCCGTATCCGTTAAGATGGCGGAACCTCGACGTCCGTTTCCCGCCGAATATGGCCTGGAGCGCGGGGATCGTGCATCGTGACGCGTCGTACGCGGACGACGCGTTCGGTAATCCTCGGCGTCGATCGGTTGTGTTCGGCGCGTGTCTAATAGTAACAGGCCTGCACCGTACAGGTCTGTTACAGAACCACCCTTTTTTAAACATCTAAAATGATAGTCCCTTTAATTACAAATTCAGTGACTATAATTACTCAAGGTCATTCCACAATAATTTTTTTGGTGTCGTATGAGCCCCAATTTACCATTCAACTTTGTCGCAAGTCATTTAATGTATCTTTGAAAACATAAAAGATATTTGAGGTGTAACTTTAGGTGACTCACCCTGTACACTGTAATGTCTCATTCTAATCAAGTCAATTCTCGGTTCTGTGTTATGACCAGTGTTCCGATATGGTGCATCTTTTCTCGCGCATGCGCGGCGATTTCAGGTTAGGTTCTCGATAAAATAGGGTACTTCGAGCACCCCACAGAATTCTAAAAAATTGATATTACAATTTGATTCTGAAAAATGAATGTATAACATGTGTATTTCTGTATATTTCGTAACTCGTAGGACATGTCGTGGAGTCTTTTTGTCCGGAGCAGATTGTTTCAGTACATTCTTGCCAATACATATAACTGCCTTAGGGCTTTGCTCCCTGATCATCTTAATATAGATACGTTACTGCTTTGGCCGCGCATGCGCGAGAAAAGATGCACCATATCTGAACACTGGTCATGACATAGATCGGAACAGGACACTACTTTTTTGTGGCTTCGTCGACCGCGCCGAACGTAGAAAGGGACAGCACGTAAACACGGAACGCGCGACAAAAAATAGCGTATCGGTGAGACAATACTAGTGCCATACTGAAACTTCTTTATTTTTTACTTATTTTTTATGAAATTTTACCAATATGCAGTGAGCCACGAAAGTATTTGGATGCACTTTAAAACATCCTTATATATGTATAACTTTTTTATAATTGTACCAAACGACCCGATGGTTTGTAAGCAATTAGAAGCATTGGTTTAGTAAATGATCTGCAAAAAAGATTTTCCAAAAATTACAATTTACAAGGTTGCATGCAAAAATAAAAAAAAGCATTTTTTAAAACTTTTTTATTTGGGCCCATAATGAAAATGTGAAACATATGTTTTGTATATCTATGTTAGTTATACACATGTTGAAAATTTCATCGAAATAGATGTGGTGGTTAAATGTAGTGAAAACATAGTTTCTCGCGACCTTTGGTCAGTAATTTAAAATCCCCATAGACTCTTACATCTTTCGATGCGTGTGGTTTTTTCCTGCATCAAACCGATTTCGATGAAACTTTCAGCATGTATATAACTAACATAATCTACAAAACCCATATTTTAAATTTTCATTATGGGTTCTAATAAAAAAATTATAAACGGTGCCTCTTTTACTTTCTCATGTAATTCTTAGCAATTGCAACTATTTCGAAATCTTTTTTGTATGTCATTTGGTAAATCAATTCTTCTAATCGCTAAAAAAAAGGTCATTTGGTCCCATCATAAAAATGTTATACTGTTTTAAAGCGTGTCTGTAACTGTATTGTTCGACAAAAGTGTGTAGAGAAATTAAACGTGAGGCTTCCGTGCAACTAATTTAAGAAACTTACACAAACTTTTAACAGGCTTCGGCAAAAATATAACTAGAAATAATTTATGACTATGACTACCTCCAAGTTTTCGTTGCTGAATATAAGAAGCCCGGCAAAGCCAGTGCCGAAGCTATTGTCCAAATCACAATCATAGATATCACTGATACTCTGCGAGATATACGAGGCTTCAGAGGCGTCATGATGGCCACGTACCTGCAATCAGAAGTTCACTTTCGTCGAAAACAATTTTTAAAGAATTACAGTGAAACGAATTAATAGTCGAACGCTCTAAAAAAGACGGCATCTTTTTTAATATTGTACTATACTATTTGAACTTTTTATTGGGAAGCTAGAGCAATTAGTTTACTACATGATGTGCAATGAAATTTTTTAAAAAATTACAATTGATCGGAATTGTAGAAAAAAGGCTAAACGTTGCATTTGACAACTTTAATATATGGCCCTACATTGAAAATTTTTAAAATACGTTTCGTAGATCTGTGTCAATTATGTGCAGTGTGAAAGTTTCATCGAAATCGATTGATGCGGGAAAAAACGACAGGCATTGAAAGATGTAAGAATCCTTAAATTTATTGCAGTTACAGGCCGATAATCGTGAAAATCTGAAATTTTTACCGTCTTTACACGTTTGTAACTGATTGCAAAGTCAACCGATGTTGACGAAATTTTCAGAATATGTTTAATTCACACAGATCTACAACACGTATTTTTTAAATATTCAATATAGGGGCCCACATAAAAAGTTGTAAAATTCTACTTTCGGTATTTTTTCTACAATTCCGATCAATTGTAATTTTTAAAAAAATTTCTTCACATCCTGTAGTAAACTAATTGCCCTAGCTTCCCAAAAAAGTTCATATCGTATAGTACAATATAAAAAAGATGACGTTTCATTTAGAGCGTCCGAATATTAATTCGTTTTACTGTACATTACAGTAATGTCCTATTCTAAGTTCGACGGAGGAGACCGTTCTATCTCAGATCGCCTACTCAATCGTCAATATATTGTGTAATATTGCAAATAAATATTGTGTAATATTGCATATAAATATTGCGAAATGTCGCAAATAAATATTGCCAATATTGCAAATAAACATTGTAAATATTGCCAATATCGCAAATAAATATTGTAAATATCGCAAATAAATATTGTAAATATTGCCAATATTGTAAATATTGCCAATATAGCAAATAAATATTATAAATATTGCCAATATTGTAAATATTGTAAATATTGCAAAGAAATATTGCAAAGAAATATTGTAAATATTGCAAAGAAATATTGTAAATATTAGAAATGTCTTAAATAAATATGGTTAATATGTAAATATTCAAATAAATAAATAAAATTGTAAAGAAATATTATGAAATATGGAAAATAAATATTGCGAAATGTAATTTGACTCGAGTGCTCTTTTCACCATGTTACTGCTTCAACCATTATGCATTGTAAACATGGTCAGAACACGCGAAATGAACTTAAACAGGATTTTGCGTCGAATAAATCGAAGAAATATGTGGAAATGTCAGGTCACTTGAAATATCGAAGACTGTTTACTTTGCTTTATACGCATTGTTCGATGCTACTGACGATATTGTAAATATTGCAAATATATATTGTGAAATATTGCTAATAAATATTGTGAAACATTGTAGATTAATATTGTGAAATAATGCAAATAAATATTGTGAAATTTAATTCGGCTCAAGCGCACTTTTCACTTATTTTATGAATAAATCGAAGAAACATGTGAAAATGTCAGATCGCTTGAAATATTGAAAGCTGTTTCTTTTGTTTTATAGGCATTGTTCTATGCTACGGCGGAATTTGCATTCCTCCGACTTTCCTGGAGTGCGTTCCCCTTAAATCCGGAATTATAAGATCCCTGAATCATTCCTTAACTTACAATTAGCGCAACAATACTTATTGTCCTCAGAGGCGTTGTATTTGCAGTTAATTAAAACATTCCGTTTCTTGGACGCGATGAATAACTCCTTTAACTTTTTAATTGGATTACACTGTTCAACACCAAATTTGTTTTCAATATACTGTTGGGTCCCTCCTATAGAGTTTTTTGCGCTGATTCCGAATCTGTCCTTAATTTTGCTCCTATACGCACAGTTTTTGAAAAACATGGCTTTGAAAAAAAAACACGTTTTTCTACTTTAAACAAATATTGTGATGTTATTATAAAAGATATTGAATTGTTCTTTACAGCAAAAGATTCTGTAGACTTTCCCGAATACAATGATATCCAATATTAATACATTATGATTGTTTAAACATGTTTAAACAATGATTAAAGACGGAGAGACGCCACTTTTGCACCCATTTTTGAGGTATTTTTCAATTTATCTCAAAAAGTTAGGGTCCAGCGGAAAATCGAACTATACCACGCGATAGAGCAGACTTTTATCATGAAAAACCCCCGTTTGAAGTTTGCGACAGCGACGTTTTTTTCGAACCAGAAAGAAAAATATCTTCGCCCGACATGAGTTTCCGCCAGTGGCGCTCGGGACGGGATGCGGAGCGGCGAACGACCGTTCTGGTGGTGAGCGCCACTGGCGACAACTCATGTCGGGCGAAGATATTTTGCTTTCTGGTTCGAAAAAAACGTCGACGTTACAAACTTGATAGGGTGGTTTCTCAAGATAAAAGTCTGCTCTATCGCGTGGTATAGTTTGATTTTCCGCTGGATTTTCTGCTGGACCCTAATTTTTTGAGATAAATTGAAAAATATCCTCACAAATTGGTGCAAAAGTAGCGTCTCTCCGTCTTTAATCATTGTTTAAACATGTTTAAACAATCATAATGTATTAATATTGGATATCATTGTATTCGGGAAAGTCTACAGAATCTTTTGCTGTAAAGAACAATTCAATATCTTTTATAATAACATCACAATATTTGTTTAAAGTTGAAAAATATGTTTTTTTTCAAAGCCATGTTTTTCAAAAACTGTGCGTATAGGAGCAAAATTAAGGACAGATTCGGAATCAGCGAAAAAAACTCTATAAGAAGGACCCAACAGTATATTGAAATCATAAAAAAAGTTGAAATTTGTTGGACAGTGTTATTAATATCTGCATACTTGTGTGTATAATGGGACAGTGCTCACTCCATATGCAATCAATTTCGGTTTTTGGAATTGTGTTTACTCTTGTCTCTCATAGAGATACAGTGGGTGTATAATTAATGGATTCGTACATCTTTTAAAATCGAATGACTTTGTCCAAATTGGACCCCATAGCTTGAGCTTTATTGAGTTATTACTAGGATTAGTTTACTAGCTAATGTGTAAACAATTTTTAACAAAATTGTTATTGGTCGCAGTTGCGAAGGGAAAGTAAGGGCACTAACAGTGCAATTTGGATTCTCGGTAATTTCTCGTCAAAACCTATAGAATTAAAATTTAAAAAAGATAAAAATTTTTGGTTTCCTTAGGCGAAGTTCAACCAAATATTGCGTATTAGTTCAACCTAATGTTGCATATTATATACGAAAATTCATCTTTTCTGAGATATCGTTTATGCAACATTAGGTTAAACTACACCTCCGGAAACCAAAAATGTTTAACTTTTTAAAATGCAATCTTGTAGACTGACGAGGAAGTGCCGAAAATTCAAGTTTCAATGTTAGGAATCGAATAGTATAAAAGTTATGGATGTATGTAAAATTCAGCGATTTTAAGCGTTTTTGACGGGCAAGTCACAGCAGATGCACTCACTTTCGATTTTTGAAATTGTTTTTACTCGATCTTGTCTCTCATAGAGATACGGTGGGTGTATAATTAATATATTCGTACATCTTTTAAAAACGAATTAGTCCAGTCAACGAAAAGTTGTAGAGGGAAATGGAAGGAACACAATTTTTGACTTTGGGTCTTTGTTTGAACTAGTAGTCCAGTCGGCAGGTCGAAAAAAAGGCGTCTACCTGGAAAATATTCTGAACTTAATGAAATTTTGACACGTCATTTAGGGGTACTCTGGGGTGTCGAATCTCAGTTTTCGACCTCGAGGACCCTGTGCTAACTTGGGGAGGGGGAAAAAACCACGATTTTTATTACCTTGTTTTGGTATTTCGCCTATAACTCAAGAACTATGGGTCCTACGAACGTTTTTTTCTTCATCCAATAGGTACCGGGAAACAGGCGTTCAAAATTAGGAAATGTTTCTCAAAATGTCATTTTGAGCCACACATTGTGACATTTAGCAGGAAATTGCAGGTTTTTGGCTCACAAATTTAGTTTTTCAACATATCTACATATAATCTACATACTATGTAGACTCTTATTTTTTTTTTTTAATTGAAAAATATCCTCAAAAATGTGTACAAAAGTGATGCCTGTCCGTCTTTAATGATTGTTTAAACATGTTTAAACAATCATAATGTATTACTATTGCACATCTCTGGATTCGGGAAAGTCTAGAGAATCTTTTGCTGTAAAGAATAATACAATATCTAATTTATAATAACATCATAATATCTGTTCAAAGTCGAAAAACGTGTTTTTTTTTCAAACTCAAATTTCTCTAAAACTGTGCGTGTAGGAGAAAAATTAAGACCAGATTCGGAATCAGCGCTAAAAACTGTATAAGATACACCCAACAGTGATATGGAAACATTTTTGTTGTTGGACAGTGTAATTTGCTCCGTCTTTCCCTATATTCGTCAGTTGCCACTTAATTTCTTAATTTTGAACGCCTGTCTCTCGGTGCCTATTTGGTCAAAAAAAAAGATTGACCAGTGAAATTTGAAGGAAATTTAATGCTCTTTCCAAAAATGGAAGACAAAAGTTCATAGGACCTACAGTTTTTGAGTAATAGGCGAAAAACCAAAACAAGGTAATAAAAATCGTGGTTTTTCCCCCTCCCCAAGTTAGCACAGGGTCCTCGAGGTCGAAAACTCAGATTCGACACCCCAGAGTACCCCTAAATGACGTGTCAAAATTTCATTAAGTTCGGAATATTTTCCAGGTAAAAGTACCTGGCGACTGGACTATAGTTAGGAGGTAAATCTAAAAGTCCCCAGGGGAAGGTCCCTTTTTTTGGTTTTTCGCTTATAGCTCGGAAACTATGCGTCCTAGCGATAAGACCATTCTATACAAGATTAATGCTGACAAAATATGCCACAAGATTGTTTGTATTCAGTTTTTCGGTATCTCGCATAGTATTCGAGACATCCGCGCTCATAGTTCACTAATTTTGAAAAAGAAAATTTTTGCCTCATGTTTTTTGCCTTATTTGACTAACTAACTCTTCCGCCTTTCGCCCTCCGAAAAAGTAATAACAAAGGAAGTTGTTGAGCATTAAATTTCCTTCAAGAAGATATCATTTTTATTATTTCATCTTCAACCGTTTAAAAGTTGGAGCAATTTTAACTTTATGTGTAAATTCTGAGATCTACTGACTATATGTATATGTATAGTCTACGGACTTAGTTCATTCATTGACTGGACTAAATGACTTCTCCAAAATTCGACCCGATAGCTTGAGCTTTTTTGAATTGTCAGTAGGATTAGTTTACTAGCTAATGTGTAAATAATTTTTGAAGAAAGTGTTATCGGTCGCAATTGCAAATTGAAAAGAAGAACTTTTAACTCCTCCAAAAAGTTCAAATCGTTGAAATCGTCAAATTAAAAAAGTTATCGTCTTTTTAAGTCTCCGAATATTAGCGGGAGTCACTGTACAATACTGTACATCGTGTTTGTGGAAAATATTTTCCTCTTTTCCCGCAGGTTACCTTTCTCCAACTCATTTAAGCAGACAGGTGTTTCGTTTACAAACAGAAAGGAGTCGCAACATCTAGTCGCACGTGCTTATCTTAATTTGTATCGCGTAGCAAATTGTACGCTGCAAAGTGTTTGTCTTCTTTAATTGTTTGCCGTCAGCTAACACACTTTTCACTATGTAAACTCGGCTGCATCGTCACGGAGATACCGGGTACTTTTCTGAAAAAATCTTGAGAAGCGCGACAACTGTTCTAGAAACGAAACGCTATACATGTAGAAATTACACTCTTCAATAGCTAAAAAACATTTCGATTTTCACTATGGGTCATTGCACGTGAAAACGGACATTTTTTCGAGTCAAGTTTCGTTGTTGAATTTGAGATATGTTGTAGTCTTTAGTGACCTATAAACGAATCTGAAAGGATTTTCGATATCTTTGAAATTGTTGATTTTACAGACGTGTAAGAAAACGTGTCACCCTTTTTTCATTGACTCATAAGTCTAAAACTATCAAATCGAAGAAGATGAGTTTTCGGGAATTTGTACTGAAAACATCTGTTGTATCTGAAAAATTGTTTGGTTAGGTTAGGTTAGGTAACCTTTTTTTAAATTGGCAATTTAAGGCCAAAAACTATGAAAAATCGCAATTTTTACCACTCTTGACCGTAAAATTGTGAAATTGTAATATAGCAAAATTGTAAAATTGTAATATTGTAAAATAGCAAAATTGTAATATTGTAAAATTATAAGACTGTGAAAATGTAAAATTCTAAAGATGTGAAGTTATAAAATTGTGAAATTGTAAAATTCTAAAGATGTAAAGTTATAAAATTGTAAAATTCTAAAGATGTAAAGTTATAAAATTGTCAAATTCTAAAGTCGTTAAATTTGTAATGGAAAATTGTGAGGTTGTGAAATTGTAATATTCTAGAACTGTCAAAATGATGAAAATGAGTTTTCGGGTACTTGTAGTGAAATCATAAGATGGACTCTTCTACACCAGACGACAGATCACGATTTTGAATTTGTAATCGTTGCGCTGAGCCGTACAAAAAGCGATCTATTTTATACTCTGTCGATAAAGTCGCGGTCGACGCGATGCCGCACGAAATGGTAATGGAGCGCCAGCGAACCAGAAAATCAGACCATGAAAATACATTGAATATTAGGTTTACTTTTATAGCTCTCGTCGGTAATACGTAAACGCTAAAATGTTGAATGCAAGTAAAAGCGAAACGCTACCACACAGCTAATAATAAACAAGTTATGTATCTAGACGAACCATTGAGTATTAAGTGGACCTTCAAAATTGTTGTACCATTTTTTAAAATATTGTTTACATGATTGAACATGTTGGTATCTAATCGATTACTAAACATTTAACTATTATATGAAGTGTTGTATTAATTTCATATCTATAAAAAGAAAAGTTCATACAGAATGAAATTAGTATCCGAGCTCAAAATTCACTAATTGTGAAAAAGAAATTTTTGCCTCACGTTTTTTGCCTTACTTGGCTAGGTTCAGCACAATTAGTGAACTTTGAGCGCGGATATCTCGGAAACTATGCGAGATAGCGAAAAACTGAATCCAATCAATCCTGTGGCACATTTTGTCAACTTTAATTTTGTATTGAATGGTCTTATCACTAGGATGCATAGTTTCCGAGATATACGCGGAAAACCGAAAAATGGGACCTTCTACGTGCCCCCCTGCAACCCGCTGACCTTCTAGGAGTGGGGACTTTTAGTATGTTTAGTGTTTACCCCTCACTAGTCCAAACAAAGACCCAAAGTTAAAAATTGACGGGACGGTTAGACGAAAACAGGATGCGAGAAGGACCGCTGTAAGATTTATGGCAACCACATGTTTAGTTTTTCCTGCAGATTGGTACGCAGAGTCGATGGGTAACTGTTCGAAAACAGAAAAATCATCCGTCCTTTTACCCAGCAGGGGGTAAAAATGTCAGGTCAGCGTAGAGAGAGAGCATTCCTACTGTCCTATACCTTCCTTAAGAAACTTTCTAAAAGAAGGACAGACGACGCTTTCAAACGGTTACCCATCGACTCTGCGTACCAATCTGCAGGATAAACTAAACATGTGTGTTTTGACACAAACTACGTTTATCACCCGTCAATTGCGTTTTGGTATTTTTAAATAACAAAACTAGAAATGTTGTTTGAAGAAATTTTATTTTGTTCAATGAATACGAACAGACTGACTCAATTGTTCGCTTCCTCGACATTTATACTGTTCCCCACTCTAATCAACTACCTGAGATTCGTGGAGAAGGGCTCGAGCATTCGCTTGTTATTGTTTACTTTAACCGCCGTCCCAGGTATACAAATTCCTAGGCTCGTACTTGCATGCCACCACATGCGTAATGACTTTCGCTAGACGGTTATTGCTTTATGTTCACAATTGTATTTCTTTTCTTTTTGTCTTCCTGAACCTCGCGACTCTTTGTAGCCTGGCGGCCCCGGATCCACCTTTCGGTTTCCCCGTGCTCGCTAGTAACCTTCATGTGAGATATTCACCAAATCGAGGTTTTTTGCGGCCTAAGGTAGACACATTGTGTCTACCTTTACACGCTATCGGCTTGAAATGCAACAAACGCTATCGCGCAGTCGCCAGTGTCGACGAGATTCAGGTGCATCTCCTACGCATTATACATGATTTCGTACCAATCGACCAGCAGTAGCCTTTCTCCACTAATCCCTTACAATTTATCACACTTCATGTTTCGTGATACTTTCGTATACATGAGTCCACCGTTGAGAAAATTATAAATGTATTTCTATCCGTAACAATGTGGTTGCCATAAATCTTACAGCGGTCCTTCTCGCAACCTGTTTTTCGTCTAACCGTCCCGTCGTTTTCGTGCTACAGTGTGCATTTCGAATTTCGACACTCTAAATGCCCTTCCTAAATTCTTTAGAAAAATCTTGCGGAAAATCAGTGTCGTTCGAGCCGCGGTAGAGAGAACATCTCCAAAGACTTGTCAATTCAAAGCTAACGGTTGCTATTAGCTGTGTTTTTGATATTGATATTTAAACTAATCACTAGACTACGGATCTTTATGCAAAATGAATGTTGGCTGCCGCTATTACAAGGGACAGGAGCCAGACAGATATTTGATTCTCACTGTGATCATTTTAAGAAGTTGAAAATAATACTATGGTGTTTTGAAATTATTTTAATCTCTCTACTGTCTTAAAATGCACCTACTCATGTTTGCTGCAAATGCATGAAATCCGCAGTCTAGTGATTGCATGACCTGATTCTTGTGATTTGTGCAGCAGTACAAGGGATATGGCAATTATTATTAGTGCATAACTATGTGTTGACAAATGTGAACAGTGATTGTGAGTGTGGAAAAATTTCAAGGCATCTGTGTGAAATAAACATACGAATTATTTATCGATTCGAAAGTGAAAGTGAAATTCTGGATCGTCGATTTAACCGCGCATCCCTTAGGCCTCCTACCACCGGCTGTGCAGTTCGCCGACCTGGCCGTACGTCCCTTGACTTTCGGTACTGCCGTATACCTGAAGACATCTGTGCAGTTCGTCACCGAGTGACCCAGTGACGCACATTTCGAAGCAGCAAATGGATTTACGGCTGAATACGTGAGTTTTTAATTCAATCAGTTTCTGCTTCTTCTCTTTTTTTACGATTATCTTGTAAACTAAAGCCGATCGCCAAAAAGTCTAAAGAGAAATGTTGTTCAGAATCATGGTCTTGACAACGTATCCAAAGCTCAGCGAAATCGGAGAGGAGATAGTTCAGATAGTACATCGATCGATTTACAATTACAAGTTACTTATCTGGTAAACTAAAGCCGATCGCCAAAAAGTCTAAAGAGAAATATTGTTCAGAATCATGGTCTTGACAACATATCCAAAGCTCATCGAAATCGGAGAGGGTTCACATTATCGGGAAACTCTTGTTCGTTGCGATGTCGCGGCGTGGCGCGCCGGGCCAGGGCGCGCTCTGATTGGTCCGTGTTTTTCGTTAATAACTCCTAAACAAAGCCGCAGTTGACATTGGTGCAAAGGAAAATGTCTCTTAGAATGGTCTCAGGAACCACCCCCTTGCGGGATTTTCACGAGTTTTGGGACACCCTGTATGTATAGCCAAGGTCCACGTTATTGTTCGCCCATCGTTCGAGCTATCGAGAAACAGTTTGCAAAATCGCACGTGGAGCAAATCGAGTGTAAGATAGTGATGGGCACTATCGACTAAATTCAACTATCGACTAGTTACTATTTAGTCGCTACATACTATCGACTATTTAGTCGATAGTTTTTAGTGGTTTCCAGTCGACTGAATTGCTTTACTAGTTATGTTCTCCATGTTCGATGAAGTTGATGAAACTCAGCTTTATTATTGAAATATTTAAGGGGGACCTATACCCTCGATTTGTAACTAGAAAATAACTATTTATCAATGTTATAAACATCTGTGCAAAAAAAAAGTTTGGTAACATTGATAAACACGCAACTGCCTAATGAACACGAGATGGAGTTGCTTGTTATTTCCATATTCTATTCAGCTTGTCGCGAATAGCCGCTATACAGGGCAGGTGGCACTAATATTAGTGCCACCGATGAGAATATTTACCTCGTCTGTGTCAGTTTTGCTATGATTCCACGTTGACAGCAGTGCAGCAGTGAAATGTTGCACAATATCACAGCACTGATTGACAGTCCTCCTGACTAGGCGCCATCTCGTCTAAGCGAACTGAACTAAAATTGGCTCTAGACTGGCTCTGCATCCGGGAGGACCTCTGTCTTCATGGGGAAATCTATGCTAATGTGAATGAAATCACGCGCCTCGATTTTTTGACCTTATACGAGCATATTTTGAGCTGCACAAAGGTTCATTTGATAGAGGAAGGTTCATTACAAGGCGCTCTTCTCGTCATATCAGTCAAAAAAGTCTCTTTGAGACAGAAAAATACATTGAAATCTGCGGTTATTTTTCTAGATTTTTTCTCTACTTTGGGCACTCATATTATTAGATATAAACATAATCTCGTTAAATCATGAGAAGACCTTATTTAACCTTCCTCTACAGAATGAGTCCTCACCCAGCTCAAAATATGCTCAAATAACGACAAAAAATCGAGGCGCGCAAACCCATGTTTCGACCAAAAATCTAGTAAGATTCTAGTTATTTTCTAGTTACAATCCGAGGGTATAGTTCCCCCTTAAGGGGGTAGTCTACCCTCGATTTGGAACTAGAAAATTACTAGAATCTTACTAGATTTTGGGTCCGAAACATGGGTCTGCGCGGATCGGTTGTTTGTCCTTATTTGAGCTAATTGTGGGCTGGGTGAGGGCTCATTCGAAAGAGGAAGGTTCATCACACACGGGTCTGGTCATGATTTTAACGAGATTATGTTTATATCTAATAATATGAGTGTCCAAAGTAGAGTAAAAATCTAGGGAAAAAACCAGCAGATTTCAATGCATTTTTCTGTCCCCAAAAGACTTTTTGACTTATATTATGACCAGACCCGTGTGTGATGAACCATCCTCTTTAGAATGAGCCCTCACCCAGCCCAAAATCTGCTCAAATAAGGACAAACAACCGATTCGCGCAGACCCACTTTTTCGATCGAAAATCTAGTAAGATTCTAGTAAATAGCAAATATCTAGCAAATAACTAGAATCTTACTAGATTTTCGATCGAAAAAGTGGGTCTGCGCGAATCGGTTGTTTGTCCTTATTTGAGCAGATTTTGGGCTGGCTGAGGGCTCATTCTAGAGAGGATGGTTCATCACACACGGGTCTGGTCATAATATAAGTCAAAAAGTCTTTTGGGGACAGAAAAATGCATTGAAATCTGCTGGTTTTTTTCCTAGATTTTTACTCTACTTTGGACACTCATATTATTAGATATAAACATAATCTCGTTAAAATCATGACCAGACCCGTGTGTGATGAACCTTCCTCTTTCGAATGAGCCCTCACCCAGCCCACAATTAGCTCAAATAAGGACAAACAACCGATCCGCGCAGACCCATGTTTCGGACCCAAAATCTAGTAAGATTCTAGTAATTTTCTAGTTCCAAATCGAGGGTAGACTAGCCCCTTAAGGGGGTACTATACTCTCGATTTGTAACTAGAAAATAACTATTTATCAATGTTATAAACCTCTGTGCAAAAAAAAAGTTTGGTAACATTGATAAACACGCAACTGCCTAATGAACACGAGATGGAGTTGCTTCCTATTTCTATATTCTATTCAGCTCGTCGCGAATGCCGTTACACAGGGCAGCTCGCACTAATATCAGTGCCACCGATGAGAATATCTAACTCATCTGTGTCAGTTTTGCTATGATTCCACGTTGACAGCAGTGCAGCAGTGAAATGTTGCACAATATCACAGCACTGATTGACAGTCCTCCTGACTAGGCGCCATCTCGTCTAAACGAACTGCACTAAAATTGGCTCTAGACTGGCTCTGCATCCGGGAGGACCTCTGTCTTCATGGGGAAATCTATGCTAATGTGAATGAAATCACGCGCCTCGATTTTTTGACCTTATACGAGCATATTTTGAGCTGCACAAAGGTTCATTTGATAGAGGAAGGTTCATTACAAGGCGCTCTTCTCGTCATATCAGTCAAAAAAGTCTCTTTGAGACAGAAAAATACATTGAAATCTGCGGTTATTTTTCTAGATTTTTTCTCTACTTTGGGCACTCATATTATTAGATATAAACATAATCTCGTTAAATCATGAGAAGACCGCCCTGTATTTAACCTTCTTCTACAGAATGAGTCCTCACCCAGCTCACAATATGCTCAAATAACGACAAAAAATCGAGGCGCGCAAACCCATGTTTCGACCAAAAATCTAGTAAGATTCTAGTTATTTTCTAGTTACAATCCGAGGGTATAGTACCCCCTTAATGTTATTATATATTTTACATTTGTCGTAGTAGAGATTAGTAATAAAATTAAATTAAGGTAAAAATTCCAAAATTATAATTAACCTAACCTTAAATTATTATGGTCTATACTATTGAAATTCATCCAAATTTACTAAATGTTAACATTTAAAAACATTAATTGGTCTAGGTTTTTTGCTGAAAGTCGGTTCCTTCTTTCAGACATAATCTGTCCAGCCTTTGAAAATATTCTTTCTGATGGGACAGAAGTTGCTGGGAATACAGAGGTTTTTACATATTTTTCTGCTATTTTGAAAAGCTGTGGCATTGTGTAATTGTGTTTATTTCAAAATGCGACTTCACAGCTCTTAATATTTGCGTACAGTAAATCTATATACATATTGACGAATTATGGTTGTTGCATATTCTATAGGTGTGGATTAGTTTGTCAACTGCGATACTTTTGTTAGAAGAAGATTCTAAAATTCATTGTTTTCTTCAGATGATTCTTGATTTTCTGCTGCAGCTCTATTTGTATTAGTTTCATGACTATTGCGTGTTATGCACAAGGAACTTATTTCATCTCTAACATATTCTGCGCTGTCTGTGCAATCCTATCGACTTCAAATACAGCTGTTTTGAATCTTGGACCTAATAGTGTGGCTATTAGAGTAGTATTATTTTGTTCAATGTAGTCAAATCTTATCTCAATATTATTTAAAATGTTATTTTGTAAATGTAGTCCTGCTATGGTTTTTGGTATAATGATGTTTATGGCATTTTGAATTCCTCTTATTACAGGAATAATTTTGGATGCTGTGGGATATTTTTCTGCTGATAATTCAACTGTAACATACTCTAGTGGTTTCAACAACGGTATACCTCCCTGTGTTCAGCTATAAGTGATGTGGGACTTGTGGCTAATGAAACTGTGACAGCAGACAAAGGCACTTTTATTTCAAACAGTCTTTCCAGCGTCATGAAAGAAATGTTTAATTTTAAGTTAATGTATAATTTTCTCTATAGCGATGCTATGTTGCTGCAATTGTTTTTTTATTTTTATTTGATTTAATTTTATGTATGCATATTGGGTTTTACCTGTATAATAAATAAATAAATAAATAATCCTTTTGGTGTTATCGATATTACATAATATTATAGGATAGGATAAATATAATAATAATATATCAATTTTGTACTAAATGTAATAAATAATTTATTAACATAAATGAAATGCATAAATCATTCATATTTTCGGAGAATATTTGTAATAATTAATATTTAGTAGTAGAACAATTGAATTCCGTCCCTCGTGTCAATCTGACAGTTTTCTCGAAATATCGAATTGTTTGTAAGAAACACATAACCGAAAAACTTAAGATGTAAATTTTAACTCATCAATTTGACTAAAAAAACATCGAAAAATAATTAATCACCTACTTGTTATTTTATCGTTTTTTTTACTACTGTGTCAATTTGACACCGAGGGACGGATTCAGTTCATGAAATGAGGATTATGAATTAATTAATTTGATAGCGCTAATGAAATAAATAGTAGGATAGTAAAGAGATAGTAAATGTCATGATTGAATCTGATCGATTCAGTTGATATATAGCTCTACCCGCTCCATAAATCAGTCGATAATTCAGTCAGAGAGGTAACCTCTGATTTAGTAAAGCATTCGACTGAAAATAGTAACCCCTACCACTGCGAAATTCAGTCGTTCAGTAAAACAGTCGACTGAAAATAGTAACCCCACCACTGCGAAATTCAGTCGTTTCACTAAAACTAGTCGACTGAAAATAGTAACCCCCACCACTGCGAAATTCAGTCGTTCTACTAAAACTAGTCGACTGAAAATAGTAACCCCCACCACTGCGAAATTCAGTCGTTTTACTAAAACTAGTCGACTGAAAATAGTAACCCCCACCACTGCGAAATTCAGTCGATAGTTTAGTAAAACTAGTCGACTGAAAATAGTAACAGCTACTATCGACTAAATCGATAGTTTTTAGTCGATTGCGCCCATCACTAGTGTAAGACATGACTACTTAAACTCCCGTTCCGAAGCTCGTGTAATAGTTAAGGATAACTATGCAGCTGTCCAGTTAGTCCAGTTAATGTTTGACTAACCTTCGTAAGTACCAAACCCGTGCAATCTGTGAGGATTAACTTGATTCGCAAGGGAATCTCGTTGTCGGAACAATCTCATTGACCACAACTATTGTAGCTCCGAAACATAATTCAACCTAATGACGCGACGTCTGCCGTCCGTTCGCAGTTTCCGTATTATGTAAAGCGGATTGAATTTTGAGGGTTTGTATGTGAAAAATAAATGGGGCTGCTTTAAAGCCATCCGGATAAGAAAATACAGGCAATCCCCGAAGTAGCACGGTTATCTGGTTCCGAGAATAACTTATTCATTCGTGTCAAATATATCTACAGCGTGTTAAGAAAATGATGTGCTTCGTTGGAAGAGGTGATTCCAGAGGTAATTTGAAGTAACTTCTTCCTTTACGAAAATGTTCTACGTGGCTTTATTAAGGGAGTAGACTTGCGTTCTCATTTCTCGATAATACAAAAATGAGGTTCTTCGGTAGTCAAAAATGCTAGATAAAAGATTGCGATCTAGGGCTTTATCGCCCTCAAAAGTCCTATTTTTTCGTTTACGAGGCGTAATTTGCATTATTCGGTAGCATACAACTGCGCATGAAGTGATTTTCATAGGTACATGCTGCCGAATAATGCAAATTACGCCTCGAAAACGAAAAAATAGGACTTTTGAAAGCGGTGGCGCCCTGGATAGATCTTTTATCTAGCATAGTGTTCCTTCTCGAGAATTTATAATTGGTTATTTCTCATTTCTCGAGAAATTACAGTATTTCTCGAGAAATTTAAATCTAGGAAAATTCTTATGAATCTCTTATTTTATAACATATTTTCGGAAATGAACAAATACGTATGTATGTCCTATCATCAGTCAAAATATGCTACATTTTAATGTAGGTATTGAAATATCTCTGTTACATACTTGTGATTATACGAAAAAATGTCGGTGGAGAAATTTGCACTATTCAATAAGGTAAATATGTATAATGCCAAAATAAAAAAATTTTTTGGAAATCATTTCGAAATTTCAAGGTCGTCGTTATTTTTATTTAAAGGAGGTCATATTATTATTCCATATTCCTATTCAGAAAAAAAGACAAATCAAATTTAAAAAAATTAAGGTGAATTTCAAAATTTTCAAAATTTTCAATTTAAGTGCGCACGTCATCTTTTTATCTAATCGATCTAAAACTTTGCACAAATTTTTTTCTCACCTAAAGGAACAATACTGGATAGTTGCGTGCATTGTATCCCGATAAAAAATTTTCTCCAAGTATAGCTAAGGTCCACCCTAATGTACGTATTAGGCAGGAATAAACATTGAGTTAATGTTTTTTGTGCTTCCGATAAATATTATCAACGATATTCTAAATATCATAAATTTTTCAATATTTTTTTATATTTTATTAAAAATTCTAGAGAATTCTCGAGAAATATAGTCTTATTTCTCATTTCTCGAGAAATGAAAAATGTTGAGAAATCAGGAACACTAATCTAGCATTTTTTACTACTGAAAAACCTTATTTTTGTATTATCGAGAAAGGAGAACGCGAGTCTACAACTTGTTTCGTTGAGTTATCAACGAAAAACGTGGACCAATTACAGTGCAGCTATAATGGCTCGCGCTGAGCCAGGCGTTGGGATTGGCCGAGTCGGAATTTGTCCGTTGAAGCCGCGATCTGATTGGTCAATATAAAATAAAATGGAATATTATCGAATAAATAAATTGGAACAAAAATAAAACGGGATAAAATGGAATAAAATATAATGGAATGGGACCAAAATAAAATGGAATGAAATTGAATGGAAACAAAAAAAGGGAATGTTAATATAACAAAATGCAAAAGGAATAAAATAGAATGCAATAAGATGGAATAAAACAAAATGGAAAAGGAATAAAATAGAATGCAATAAAATGGAATAAAACAAAATGAAAAAAGGAATAAA
The DNA here is from genome assembly GCF_051020765.1 of Lasioglossum baleicum. Classification (NCBI taxonomy): domain Eukaryota; kingdom Metazoa; phylum Arthropoda; class Insecta; order Hymenoptera; family Halictidae; genus Lasioglossum; species Lasioglossum baleicum. The sequence goes on from NC_134938.1 coordinate 17,507,598, forward strand.
ATAGAATGCAATAAAATGGAATAAAACAACATGGAATAATATGGAATGGCAACTAAATAAAAAGGAAATGGCAATAAAATAAAATGGGATTGGAATAAGATGGGAATTTAATTAGCTTCGAATAAGATAAACTGGAATAAAATAAAATGGGACTTTCTAGTATAGAATAGAATATAGAATAAAATGGGAATAGACTAAAATACAATAGAATTTAAGAAAATGGGAATAGAATAGAATAAGATGAAATGTGGAAATATGTGGAATCGAATGGAATGGAATAATATATATGATACAATATACAGTACTAATATTTGTTTTAGGGGAGAAAACAATAGCTGCTTTCTTGCGAAGTATCGACATAATAAACAGTAGTTTCTGATCAGTAGGGCCGGTATGCAGAGCGGCATTCCCCCTGGGCCTGTGACAGACCACTAACCGATCGCTATGTCATGAATTTTGATGAACTCGAAACATGGTGCAAATATACGTGACGTCCGAAATACCTGCTTCATTAGTTTTGATGGCATACGAGCAATTAAAATTTTACCGTTTTCCACTAAAATTAATAAAAATTATTATTTTGTAAGTGGCAGATTGAATGGTTGGGCAAAAAGCTCCTTCATCGGAAATGGTTCCTTAATTAGCAATCAATGCAGCGAGTGCTACGCTCTTTTACAGTAATTGGCGCAAAATGGCGCAGGTATCTGGGTTGATCGTTCAGATCGCACAGTCGCGTGACATCAATGCAATGTCCGAGAATGTGTACATTTGAACATTTATTTTGCAAAATAAACCTGATTTGATAGGCAAAGAGAAAGAGCAAAGCAAAACATTTAATTAACTTGTTCTTGTTTCTTGTGAGTTCTATTTCAGAGGTTACAATTTTTATCTCATCACAATTTGTTGTACATATAATATTTTGTAAACATTGCAAATATTTGTACACATTGCAAATATTGCAAATATTGAACACTTTACAAATATTGCAAATATTGAACACATTACAAATATTGCAAATATTGTGCACATTGCAAAAATTGCAAGAATTGTACACACTGCAAATAATGCAAATATTGTACACATTGTAAATATTGCAAACAGTGTAACTATCTTTGTAAATACTGAAAATATCTTTGTTATTAATAAAAATATGAAAAACTGTGTGAAATAAAAGTTGTATAGTTCGACGAAAATATAGTGCCAAAGAAAAAATTTTTGATGGTGTTGCAATGCTGAGGCTGTCCTGGACAAAATTCGAAAAGTTTTTATTGTCATGGGTAGATAATGTATGTAGATATAAGGTCCACCATACACAACTACATTATCCTAAAGTAGTAATTTTTGTCAAACGAAGCATCAACATAATGTATAAGTTGAATTTCTACTATTCTACTGATTTACGAAAAAAGGACCATTCGACGTAAATGTCTATTATTCTTGGCCCCTGTTTAATTACACCGCTGTGGGATTCATTCGTTAACGCTGGAATTTCATTATAGTATCTATGGCTGGGTGTCCGAGTGTCGACAGTTGCCAAACTTTTTACCGCATACTTTCCCTATAAATTCACTTTAAAGGAACTTTAAAGATCCTGAAAAACAGTATTGCAGCCCCCTCCTCCATCCCCTGACATAATTCCCATTGAGAGTAAAATGTCAATACGTAATTGAGAAGAATTGTAAAACAGGATAGATGAATGGCGTAAAATTAGCATGGGTTATTTACAAGAAATTAGTATAAAAAATGAAGGATACCCAACAAAGTATTAAGTAATTATTTTATTTTACAACTTCAACCAATAAAGTGTCTCAATATTCTTGTGACATGAAATTTTTCATCTTTATTAGCTTTATTGCATCAATTATTAATAAGAAAGAATCCGTCTTTTAGTTTAGTTTAGAGTGGTGCGTTATTTAAAAAATGTGGAAATTATTTTGTATTCAATGGGAATTTAATTAGCTTCGAAGGAAAAGAAAAGTAATTATAATTTTTATAAAACGCGTACAGTATGTATAAAAGTCAATATTTACAGCATTGCCTTATCTGTTTAAAAAAAACCGATGCTTTGGAAGATATATTAATTTTAATGGTACAGAGACGCGCGTATCGTTGAAAGCTTCGTTTATCAAATGTAAAAGATAGTCAAATACTGTCAAAAAAACATACACCTATATACATGTCGAGCGACATTTGATTCAAAAATATGGTGTACCAAAAATTTTAATCTACATGAAATTTATCGGAACGTTCGCAAAGAGCAATATTTAAAATATTTATTTGCAATATTAACAAAATTTATTTGCAATACAGTAAATTTTCGATAGACGCGAAAATCTTTTCACGATAGATGCGAAAAAAATATCCCTTCCAACTAGGGGTGCGCGGGTTCCCGCATATACGGGTTCGGGTCGAGCCGGAGAAAGTCGAGCGAGCTCGAGCGAGTACTCGAGACATCTGAATGTTCGAGTAGCTTGATCGCATCGAGTAGCTTGATCGCATCGGGTAGCTTGATCGCATCGGGTAGCTTGATCGCATCGGGTAGCTTGATCGCGTCGGATGCTTGATCGTCACGGATAGCCGGAGACATTCGGATTACATTATTACATAGATTAGCCAAACTCGGACGCGATCTTTTTATACTCGTGATTAAATTTGATTTCGGTTTCGGCTATGATTCTGATGATTTCGATGATTTTTTATAATGTTATACAAATCAACATTTTGAACAAATAATTACAAAAATTTGTATTATTATGTATTATTAAAGTATTATCTATTATTATTCTTTATTTGAACAATTTTTTAAATAAGTAATCTTTTATAATATTTTTAAATAAGTAATCTTTTATAATATTTTTAAATAAGTAATCTTTTATAATATTTTTAAATAAGTAATCTTTTATAATATTTTTAAATAAGTAATCTTTTATAATATTTTTAAATAAGTAATCTTTTATAATATTTTTACAAGAACGCTAATAGTCGAATGATTTTAATGGCTTTGTTCACGCGACAGAAACGTGCAATTTCCGCACGTCGTTTGTTTTAGCCTTTCCTTTGTTTTGACGGTTAAAACGACTTTGTTGCATTTCAGATTATTGAGATACAGCTAATGTCCGATACTAGGTGCTGTCCGGGGCTAGGGGAACTCCCCCTATATAAATATATATATATTACAGATATTTATTTATTTAAATAATCGTTTTGACAATAAATTCTTATTGAAACAATAATTCAAATAATGTAAAATAAACAAGTTTCTATACATTATAAAAATTTATTTATTTAAAAATTGTTTAAATAAATAATAATAAATAGCTATATAAATAATAAGTATACAAACGGATTTGTATACATTATATTTTGCAGCATAAACATTTATTTAAATAATTGTTTAAATAATAAATACGTATTTAAATAATGAGTATATAAATAAAATTGTAAATATTACAAAAGATTACTTATTTAAAAAATTGTTCAAATAAAGAATAATAATAGATAATAGTTTAATAATACATAATAATACAAATTTTTGTAATTATTTGTTCAAAATGTTGATTTGTATAACATTATAAAAAATCATCGAAATCATCAGAACCATAGCCGAAACCGAAATCCACAACCGAAATATATATATATATGTATATATTGTATATTTCGTCTTATAAAACCGAGTACATAATTTAGGACCTCATTAGTGCGAATTACGAATCGTATGTTTAATCACGAGTATAAAAAGATCGCGTCCGAGTTTGGCTAATCTATGTAATAATGTAATCCGAATGTCTCCGGCTATCCGTGACGATCAAGCATCCGACGCGATCAAGCTACCCGATGCGATCAAGCTACCCGATGCGATCAAGCTACCCGATGCGATCAAGCTACTCGATGCGATCAAGCTACTCGAACATTCAGATGTCTCGAGTACTCGCTCGAGCTCGCTCGACTTTCTCCGGCTCGACTCGACTGTCGGGTTCCCGTAAATTTCGGGAACCCGCGCACTCCTACTTCCAACTTAATACACTGATCTCGGCTCGGTATATCGGTGTGAACCACTACTAGCGCGACGCGGAGAGTCGCATCGTCGGCACAGTTTAAACGTCCGTGAGTCATCATAACGTTACACCAACAGTCTATCTTCTTCATTTTCCATGATTCTGTTATGGGACTTTCACTACCTTATTTCTGACATTTTTCTTATTAAAATGATACCAAACACGATATAATTTAAACAGAATTTAGTGGTTTAATTGACGATGAAAGTTTCGGGCGCAAGAAAGGACAGCGTATAGAAAAGAAAGAGACTCGGAGAGTCGCAGTCGCCGGCACAGTTCAAAGGCCCGCGCGTGGTCTCGCTTTACACGCGCTGTCCTTCTCTACGTTCGGCTCGGCCTTTGAAGCATTGAAGCTCGAAAAAAGTAGGACCACGATCGAAAGATGCGAAGAAATCCCCCCCATGCGTTCGCATCTATAGAGAATTTACTGTATTTACAATATTTATTTTGAAGTTTACAATATTTATTTGCAATATTTTACAATATTTATTTGCAATATTTACAATATTTACTTGCAATATTTAAATATTTATTCGCAATATTTACATTATTCACAATATTTGTTCACAATATTTATTTGCAATATGTATAATATTTGCAATGTGTACAATATTTGCAATATATGCAAACAATACAGGGTGAGTCCAAAGAAACAGAACACCTAAATATCTCCGTTTCTTTTCGTTGTACAAAAAAACTTCTTGGGACAAAGTTGTAACAGACCTACATAACGTAGGCCTGTTACGAACAAACCCCTGTCACACCTCCACCGGTTATACACGACACGACGACGCGAATCTAGTAACGTACCGCCGGCCTCCTGTCAACACAACACCGCCTGTACCGCACGCTCCCCGTACCTAGACCCGGAGCCCAACGGAATCCAAAATCAAATTCCCAAAACGTTCAGAAGAAGGTATACGTCACCATCAAAATACCGCACCGCACCACCGTCCCTTACCACCAAACCATCCCTATAAAAGCCGTCACGAACAGACTAGAATCACCTGAGTCTACCAGTAGCCATCCGGGAATCACCTCGTGCGATATTCCAGTGCTCTGAGTATACTACCTGTAACCGTTGTCCACGTCTCCGCCGTTATCGGCATCCTGGTTCCGCTGGTACGAGCCGTGCTCTACCTCGAAACAACCGGTGCGTCACCGGTCTCTTTCGCTAGGTGCGTCGCCTCCGAGAGTCGACGAACAAGAAGTGGTGCGTCACCCTTTGACTTCGTCGGAGAACCTCCTGTCTAGTTATCCTGTACTTCCGCTGGTGCGAGCCGTGCTCCACCTCGAACACCCGGTGCGTCACCGGTCACTTTCGCTAGGCGCGTCGCCTCCGAGAGCCGACGAACAAGAAGTGGTGCGTCACCCTTCGACGTCGCCTAAGAACCGCCTAGAAAGTCACCCTCGTGATGCGAGTCGCCCACGAGGCCAGTCGAGCAAGACAAGGTGCGTCACCTTGACCGAACTCCCTGAACGACTGTCCGGAGGCTGTGATTCCAGACGGGATACGTTTTTTCGTGCATGCGCGGCGTTTTCAGCCTCAGTAAAGTGTGCTTCTGGAGGAAATGTGGCACCTTGAGCGCCCCACACAGAACGTTAAGAAATTGATATAATCTGATTTTGAAAAACGAATGTATGACAAGTGTATTTGTATATACATATAACCATATATGTATACATATAAAATATTAAAATATGATATATATTTATATAATAATCTAATTCAGACTTATTCTATTGTATTTTGAGGATGGGGAAGGGAAGGAGTGCTGAAATAATTATGCAAGATAAATAATAAACAATAAAATATTTTATTTGGCAGACACAATTATAGAATACCAACATTTGTTGCTAGGGTAAAGGAAACTGCCAAAACCTACCAGTACACTGTCACAAATCAAAAATTACAGAGTACCTCAGGGCTCTGCTACATCGTCGCCTGGTCGCCTCATCATAGATATACGTTACTGTTTTGGACGTTTTGGAATCACTGTCCGGAGGTACTTCGATCACCCGTGCGTCACGGACATCGAAGGACCACGACAACCCGGCCTAGGTAGGGAGATCACGACGGCAGTCGTGATCTAACTCTACTCCTGTCCATCCTGCCTGCGTCCTACGCCGCTTACAGGTTCAGGTAGCATTCTCACGGTCACACGTTCTAAATTCACGGGCACCGTAGCATTACCATCGCGCACTGTATCCTGAGGCACCGTATCCTGAGGCACCGTATCCTGAGGCATCGTATCTTACGCGTCCGAAAGGCAGCGAGCATAATTTATTTGCCCGCAACCGACTCGTCAATTATTTCACCCGCACCGATCCCGTTCCTCGCGCCGTCTATCCCTTTCGTCGTTTAGGACCCTGGATCGGCGAGCCATTCAGCACCAAGGAGCACGGACGCGAGGAAACCGAACGACGACGAAACACACCTGTTTCAAAGTTATACTGTTGGAAAGGCCACATGTAACGGTGTAAGGGAAAAAATTTTCAAGATCATTTTTTTTTACAAGATTTCAAGGTCGTCGAAATTTTTTTTAATGGAATGAGGTATTTTTTAATACATCAGTCGATGCAGCTGGACATTCGTTATAAAAAAGTACTAACCTATGGATGTCGAAAGTTAGTAGTTCACGAGATATTTCGATTTAAATAACTCTAAAACACCATTACTGTCGTACTAAAACGTTACACAAGTAAGTACGACAGTAATGGTATTTTAGAGTAATTTAAATTGAAATATCTCCTGAACTATTAATTTTTCGACATACCTAGGTTAGTACTTTTTTATAACGAATGTCCAGCTGCATCGATTGATGTATTAAAAGACACGGTAATTAATTACATTAAGGGCTTCCTCATCGATTTTGATGAAATTTAAATATGTTATAGATTTCTACATTTTGAACAACTTTTTCCTATACATGTTACCGCCGCTCAATTTTGGTTTTCGAGACATTTGCAAAAAACTATCGCTAATACTGTATTGAATTTTCCGTATTCCTGCACGCTCTGCGGCAACGTAAGCCTGTCCCGACGCACAGTGGTCTAAACGGGCGATTTAGCTGGACAAAATTATTCTAACATTATTTTAAGACTTAAAGCCGTAGTTAAGTAGGTCATTGGATTCGTCTCGACATCAGCTACAACAATATGTAATAAAAAATACTTAGTGGCGTTTAAAAAATGAACATAAACATATTTTTTTATTAAAAAAAAAATTTTGTGAAATGTTTTTATTGGGATTTATAGATGACTGAGTATCGATTAACTTTTGTTGGAAACATTTTCTTGCCAGATTATCCGAAATGTTCAATACATCATCGTGGTGACAATTGGGCATTTGCGTCGAAAAGCTGACAGAACTACTTTTGCATCATTCTATTATGAAATAAACAAACGACAAAAGATAGCAAAAACAGATTGAAATAAATGTTATATCGTAATTTTAGGCCCACAAATCTCTATAAAAATTTTCTAAAAAAAATCATTTTAAAAATTAAAAAAAATTATACATTTTCAAAATTGTTTGCATAAATTTTAGGGGTCCAAAAATACGATATCACTTTTACTCCAATCATGTTTTGATATCTTTTTGTCATTTGTGGCTTACGTAGAAGAGAATCATAGAGATGATTCGAAATATATCGACATTGAATTACTAAAAACTGTCTCAAATTCAAAGGTGCAAGTTCGTGCTAATAAAATTGATTTTTTCGGACACTCTAGACTTCTATAAAGATATTCCAACATGTTCCATCCTAAAGGTTTTTAAAGGTTTTTTTTGCGAGACTGTCAAAGTTTGAATGCTATATACGTTTGAAGTATACTTTCATTTTTAAGCAAATAAACAATATATTTAAGTTTTATTTGAGTTTTGTCCTTTTGGTTCATGCTGGTATCCATCATAGCATGAAAAATTCCACAAATATTTCCACTACTAGATGTTCACAACGAGATATACTAATGAATAGTGAGGTGTCGAACGACGATGAAGAAATACGAAGTTGAAAAATGAGTTGTTCGTGGGGGTATATTTTATTATGGGGTGATAAAAAGGGAAAAACCAGCAGTGGTTCATCATACCTGGTACCTTACCTCTCATTTACCGAAGCGGGAAATTTTCCTGCTGGATTTCCATTTTTTGGGTTTTGTCCAGCTAAATCGCCCGTTTAGACCACTGTGCGCCGCGGCGCGGCGTTTGTTTACATTTTGCTTGTAAACAGGCTGCGGAGATGAGAGAAAAAACAGGGTCTCACTCTGACGATACATATAGTATGTATAGGGTAAGCTTTCAGTTTTGAAAGACTACTCCTACATTTTTGTATGCGTGGTCGGGCCGGCCGTCAGCCGGCCCTCTCCGCCCCACCGCCTAACACTAACTAATTCTGATCTCATGATTTTTCCATTACTGGTTCAAATTCTGTATGACGGCTATATAGAATGAAAAGATTATGCGATCAGAATTAGTTAGGGTTAGGCGGTAGGGGGCGGAGAGTATACGAAAATGTAGGAGTGGTCTTTCAAAACTGAAAGCTCACCCTATATATGTATGGTCAGAGTGAGACCCTGTTTTTTCTCTCATCTCCTCAGCATGTTTACAAGCAAAATGTAAACAAACGGCACGCCGGGACCGGTGATGGTAGGTAAGGCGCTTTTTTCGCGCATGCGCGACTATTCTATCCTCATACGGCCTCAGTCATGTACGAAGATCGGGTGCCTTGGCCACCTCGCTAATTTCGCATAATTTCATAATGTTATAGCTGGCGTTAAGACGAATCCAACGACCTACTTTTTTATGACCCTAAGCCCATAAATAACGCTGCAATATTTTATTCCCGTTTTCCGGCCCACTGTGTGACAGCGGTGCGGCGCGGCGCGGCGCGGCGTAGGGCGCCGCCGCGGCCGCCACAGTTCCCCACAAACTTCGGACGTAGATACGGTCCTGACGAAACTCGCGCATGCGCGAAAAAAGCGCCTTACCTACCATCACTGGCCGGGACAGGCTCACGTTGCCGCAGAGCGTGCAGGAATACGGAAAATTCAATACAGTATTAGCGATAGCTTTTCGCAAATATCTCGAAATCTAAAATCGAGCGGCGGTAATATGTACAGGAAAAAGTTGTTCAGAATTATGACTATGACAACGTATTTACATCAAAATCGGTGAGGAAGCCCTGAATGCAAATAATTACCAATGATACCTCATTCCATTAAAAAAATATCGATGACCTTGAAATCTAATAAAAAATGAGCTTGAAAATTTTTTTACCTTACACCGTTACTTGTGGCCCTTCAAACAGTGTAACTTTGTCCTAAGAAGATTTTTTGTATGAAAAGTAACGGACATATTTAGGTGTTCTTTTTCTTCGAACTCGCCCTGTATTTGCAATATTAACAAGATTTATTTGCAATATTTACAATATTCATTTTCAAGGTTACAATATTTATTTGCATGATTTCACAATATTTATTTGCAATATTAACAATATTTGCAATATTTACAATATTTGCAATATTTACAATATTTGCAATATTAACAATGTTAACGATTTTTGCAATATTTACAATATTTGCAGTATGTGCAATATTTGCAATATTAGGATCTCAGATTCTGTGATTAAGCGTTTCCGACTAATGTTATCAATTCCAATATACAGGGTGGCTCACGCAACTTGCACACCTATAATAATTTCCAAAGTATGCATTGCATGAAAAAGTTTTGTATACAAAAGTTGCATGGTCTGAAGGGGTACATTATGTAGTGCATTTATCTTTTTACAGTTGGAAGCGTTTCGGAGATTCGAAGGTCGACTCTGTTTTTTGAAATGGAATACTATATTTTTGATACCAAAATATGGAAGAATGTCGAATTCTGAGTAAAAAGAGTATTGACATTCATTAACCCTAAACCTAGTAATTGCTCTTTATTTCCTGAAAATTTGCTTGACGTAATATCAAGTTAGAAATTCAACCTTGTCACAGATTTCCGCAGGACAGCGGGATGTTTACGTGACAATGTTTATAAACACGACAACGTCTATCATGATCCGCAATCTCCTATCATATCCGTAATTCAGTATTGAAGTTACCCTTGGTGTTTGTGCGTAATTATAAGGAAGATAAAGGGGGGGGGAAGAGAAAGGGGAAAGTTTTTGGACGGCAAGGGGGGTCAGACATCGGTGTCCGTTAAGCCCGTTGTTGTTCACGTTGCTGTTGGCGGACATGGACGACGTGCTGAAGAAGGGTGGCTGGGGAGGAATAAAATTAGGGGGCAGGAAGGTATCCACCCTGGGGCATACGCGGACGATGTGGCAATGATAGCGGAGGAGGAGGGAATGAGGGGAATGATTAGGGGGTTGGAAAGGTATCTGGAAGAGAGAAAATTGCAGCTGAATGTAGATAAATCAAAGGTTATGAGGTGTAGGAGGGGGGGACGTAGGTGGAAAAAGATGATTTGGAGATGGAAAGGAAAGGTGCTGGAGGAAGTGAGCGAGTATAAATACCTAGGGTATGTAATTACGAGAGATGGGGGACAGAAGAAACACGTGGAGGACAGGATTAGGAAGGGGGCGGCGGTAATGGGGCAGGTGTGGGGGATTGGGAAGAGAAGGTTTGGGAACGACTGGGGAAGGAGGATATGGCTGTGTTTGACAAGCTGTTGTGGTCGGTGATCAGCTACGGGGTAGAAATATGGGGAAGGAAGGAGAAGGAAGGGCTGGAAAGAATGCAGGAGAGGTATCTGAGATGGGTGCTAGGGGTAGAGAGGTGTACGCTGGGGTACATGGTTAGGGAAGAGATGCAGAGGGAGTTGTTAAGGAGGAGAGCGGGGTTAAGGGTATGGGGTTTCGAAAAGAAATTGAGGGATGGCAAAGGGGGGGTTGGCATGACTGTGATGGGAGGAGGTAAGGGGAAGGGAAAGGAGGGGAGGGACAGTAGAGGAGGCGGAAGAAATGATAGAGGAAAGGAGGGAGATTGTGAGTGGGGAGATCGTGAAAAGGGAGAAAGATAGGCAGAGGGTCGAGAGATGGGAAAGGATAGGAAAGGCATGGTACAACAAATGGTACGGGGTAGTGAAGGGAGACGGGGTGCCAGTATATTTGAGGAAAGGATGGGGGGACAGCAGGTGGCAAAGGGTATAGGATGGGTTATGGGATGAGAGGGGGGAAGTATTGGATGGAGGATGATAAGAAAATGTGTAGGGTATGTGGGTGGGAGATGGAAACGTGGGAACACGTATGGGAGGTGTGTATGGGAGGGGTTGAAGTGAGAGAATGGCAAGGGAAGGTTGGGGAAGTGTTAGGGGTCGAGGGGGAAGGGGAAGAGTGGCTGAGGAAATGAGTGGAAGAAGTGCGTGAAAACTATGAAAAGTATGAATGACTGAAAAGATAAGATAGGAGGGGTTGAGGATCGACCGGAAGAAGGGGTCCAGGAGGTTAGGGAAGGGGTGTGTGTGTGTGTGTGTGTGTGTGCGCGCGCGTAGGAAAGGGGGAAAGGGAATTTCGGCGAGCGTGCGACGCGACGGAGCGAGCGTTATTGTTATTATAGGTGTGCAAGTTGCATGGACCACCCTGTATGTATAATAAATACAGTAAATCCTTGATCTAAGATAAAACCTCGCTGTTTCTTAGATCTTGTGATTAAGCGTTTCCAACTAATATTAACAATTCAAATTTCAATACGAATACAGTAAATCCTCGATTTAAGAAAAAGCCTCGGTTCCGTGCTGTATCTTAGATCCTGTGGTTCTACGTTCTATGTATATTTGTGGTTCTTTATTCTCCGTAGATCCAACGGTTTCCGTTTTCTTAGATCAAGGCTTTACTGTAATTGCTTAGAAATGAATATAGCTCGATGCATCATTTGTTAAACACTATTTATTCATTCTTATGCATTATAATAAATTCAAAAATTTAAGAACATGGCCATATTATTTACAACTGATCAAAATTACTAAAGAAGGGAAGACAATGCCACGTACCTCTTGTTTCTTGTAATCAATATATAATATTATATTTTTATTTTGCATAAAGATTCGCAGTCTGATCATTCTATGAATTATTTCGATGATTATCATGTACAAGTGATTTTCTAACGGTATGCAATTAATTTTGACAACAATGTAATTGGATAAGTGGGAGAATAAGGTCCAAATAATAGTTCTTTTAATAGATATCCATTTATCACTAACAATGAACGTCCGGCACACACGTTTCTATAAAACGAAATGCAAGAACAATACATCCAAGAAGCACACTGGGTTCTGTGTAGCAGGCAGGATTCTGATTACTTGTCATTTCCATACTGTGCTCTAGTTCCAATGGTTTTCTTCAAGGGCGTGCTTCTAACTTTACTAAACCTGTATTCAGAACAATATACAGGGTGGTCCGCCTAAATGTAGCAAACTAAATATTTCCTTCATGTATACCATTTTTGTAGACAGATTTTAAGAAAGTGGAATCAAATGAAATTCTATTCTTAATGGAAACAGCCTTTGTAGATCCAAAACAAACAAAAATTGCACAATTTTGCAATTTTACACAGTTTTACAATTTTCAACTTTACAACATTAGAATTTTACAATTTTACAAAATTACAATTTAACAACTTTACAACTTTACAACTTCAGAATTTTACAACATTACTATTTTACAATTTCACGAATTTACAACTTTAGAATCTAAAAATTTCAAAAAATATAAAAACTGTACAATTTAACAACTTTAGAATTTTACAATTTAAACATTTAAAATTTGTACAATGTTACAATTTTTTTACTACTTTACTACTTTAGAATTTTAAAATATAAAAAGTGTACAATTTAACAACTTTGCAACTTTAGAATTTCACATATTCAAAATTTAAAATTAGTACAATTTTACAACTTTAGAATTGTACAACTTTTTTACAACTTTAGAATTTTACAACGTAACAACTTTAGGATATTACCTATTTCACAATTGAACAATATCGTGAAATTATATAAATTTTAACTCGACAGTGAAACATTTCTTCTGACCTAGAATATTTCCGTTCCCTATGATCATACAATACCTACACGTTTAATAGGGTTAACTGTACAATGAATGGCACCCTAAGCCAAAGTCATAGTAAAAATGTTTTTATCTTTTTTTTTAAAATGTTTAAACGAGCTTAACTTGCTATTATTATAAGCTAGTAGAGACTTTTCAGCAAAGTCAAACAGTTTTACGAGTCATCAATCTTTTATTATGATTGTAACGGTTCTGCTTCCGACGGAGATGTCGTCGCGGCGTCGTACCCTCTCGTGCTGTAATAGCTCGTCGCGCCAGGGTCGTGAGTCGGCGAGAGAATCGACGGAAGCTGAAAATGGACGAAGTGCGCGGGGCGTGAAATAACGACAACGGGTTTACGTATCTTCGGGCTCACTGCACGTACGTTTGCGGACTCATGGGACTAGCGAACCGTGTTACCGATCCGTGCTTCTACTGGTGATTCTGGTGTAAACGTTTATCGCGGCGCGACGCGTACACGTGGACCTGGTGATTGATACCGGCGACTGGGTTCAGAAGGAACGGTCAAGAAACCCGGCCACGAGTTGGGAAATTCCCCGTGGCGGTTCTACGGTAAATGAAGAGGATGCTGCCTCTTCATTTAATCGTCTCCGGTAGCTGTCGGAGTTCTCGGGATGCTGCCCGAGAAGTGTGTTCGGGATGCTGCCCAAACGGCAGAGAAGGAGGCTGCCCTCTCTGTTTGGCGTGTTTGCTGCCACGCCGGTAGGAAACGCCGATGTCGAGGAGGCCGATGCTGCGGACAACTCGACGTCGAGAGCGTGGGAAAATAGGAAAGTACCAGTAATACGTACCAATACTTGGGATGTGCCCAGGATGCTGCCCAGGCTGGAAAAGAGGCCCGTGCCTCGTTTGCATCGCCTTTTATAGGCGAAGGTTGGTGGTGGGGGAATGGTGTGAAGGAAACGGATGTGTGACGTCGAGTTTCCGCCTTCCTCAAGATGGCGGAACCTCGGCGTCCGTTTCCCGCCGAATATGGCTTGGAGCGCGGGATCGTGCATCGTAGCGCGTCGTATACGGATCTTCGGCGTCGCTCGGTTATGTTCGGCGCGTGTCTCATAGTGACAGGCCTGCATCGTACAGGTCTGTTACATGATCTTATAATCTTTATGTTTTATATGTTTATATGTTTTATAATTAAACATATACGCACTTTTTATATGTGTAGTACAGTCCGAAATCAAGTTATAAAGCGATGAAGACTACTTACTCGTAACGAAAATTTAAAAATTTTTTAATAAAACAATGCCCTTGAACCGAATTATATCGACGATGGGCCATTCGATATGACACTAAGAAAAAACATACTGTGCAAAGTTTCAACCCTGTATCGTGATCCGGAGGGTAGTTATGGGGTAAAATTGAAAAATCAGTTTTTGGCCTAGGTTTTTGATTTCCTACAAGCAGGATTTTCATTTTAGAAATCTGAAACCAATTGCAAAGTATGTATTTGGGTTCTTCACACGTGTCAGATTTTTTTTAGAATTTCTAAACATCATTAACTAGGGAAAATATGCCAAAAAGTGATTTTTCGATTTTACCCCATAACTACCCTCCGGATCGAGACACAGGGTTGAAACTTTGCACAGTATGTTTTTTCTTGGTGAACTTCCCGAATTTTGGGACACCCTGTATAATTGTAAAAATGTAAAATTCACGCGCGTTCTATCGATTTTCACTTACAAACGTTAATTATGGTCCATTATAGATCCAAAACAGCCTTGGTAGATCTAAAATAACCAAATATTGTTAAATTTTGCATTTTTACAATTTTCAACTTCACAACTTTAGAATTTTACAATTTTACAGTTTTACAATTTTCTACTTTGCAACTTTAAAATTTTTCAATTTTACCATTTCACAATTTTACAACTTTCTAAATTTACAATTTTACAATTTTCAACTTTAGAATTTCACAATTTTACAACTATACAACTTCAAAATTTCTTGTGAAACTGATCTTTTGAAATTGTGACAGTTCGCTCTTGATCGAGAGAATTGCGTGAGAAGTTCAGTATGAGTATGACTGGAATGGAATCTTAATGTGTGCTGCGAGAGAGTGAGATGGGCGATATGGCAGAGTAATGACTGGATTTGAATGAAGGAGTTTGTGTGGACTGTATGCGTAAATAAGTTGAATCTAACATAAACTTGCACTTTAATAATCGTCACTTCGTTTGTAATACAATGCTTGTCGAAACAAGAAAGTGTAACAAGTCACAATAAATCACCGAAAGAAAGGAACAAAATGAATTGGTTGAGAACACGTGCGTTTCTTGGAAAAGAAGATAGAAGACTGACTTTTCCTCTCTCTCATTGGTTCAATCCTTCTGGTCCGTTAGTCGTGCACCGGAGGTTCCGGTTGCGTTTCGAGAACATTCCAGAAGAGTTGAACGCGAGTCTCGACCAATCATGCGTGTGATTGGGAGCTGTGGTGAATTCGACGCCGCTGAGTGGTCGATCATTTGACGCGATCGCGATCGATCAGTCGGCGTGATCGCGCCTTGCTGTTGAGGCAACATGGCGCTCGAGCGCGCCAATCTCGAACAGAACTGAACTTGAACTTTTCAACTAGAACATTGGAAATTAAACTTTTCGACTTGAACTTTTCAACTAGAATATTCGAAATTAAACTTTTCGACTTGAACTGGAACTTTCGAAATTAAACTTTTGAACTGAACTTGGACTTTTCAACTTGAACTTGGGCTTTTTATCCTGAACTTTTGGAGTGAACTCCCATAAGGAAATTATTTTGCAGGCCAATATTCTTCACGTGATGTACCAGAGAGTAAATGAATTATTTTCTTATGCAAATTAGAGAACATACACCCGCAGTAATAGGTATTGTAAATTTACCCTAGGTGGTGTTCTTCGTGTTCGTTTCAACGTCGCAACAGCTAAGACCCCGCCTCGGTAATGTTCCTAGGAACTTCCGAACCGTAAGCAATCGTGGCCACGGTCTTTGATGGGTATAAACTAACTTTCTCATTTGGCAATGCGGAGCAATAGCTACTCTAACGCATTCCTCCTTCGGAATTAACATGGTAACACACTCCTCAAAGCTTATACGTCGATTACCTCTTCCATCGAACGCCACAGAATAAATTAACGTTTACCGAGCAGTCGATATAATGAAGACATTCTGGAACATCCCTCGTGGGACTTATTCAAATTTTCTTCGCATCAATATTTTCCGATGTCAAGTCGGTCACGAAAATATTGGAAATTAACATTATTTATTTATTTATTTATTTATTTATTTACTGATGCCTTAAACCATGTTTGGTTTATATAGCATACATTGGTATGCACTTTAGAAATAATAATGAAATATTTGTCGGTACATAAAGTAAATACATTAATATTCTGGATTCTAAGCTGTGTATTTAGAATGGATATGCATTAAGTAGGTTAACACATTCTTGTGAAGAATAAAAATATCAATATCGAAAACACACAGATCTATTTATTTAATCTATTTAACACATCTATTTATTCGATTTTAAAATCAGATTGAGGTATGACTAAGTTTTAAATAAATGCAACATCAAAAAAGCTAGGTCGGTTTATAATGAATTATCTTGAAGTTCGAGATGCATTATGTCATTCGGTTCAATATATTTGTAATAAGTATAATATCTGAAATATTTGCAATATTTGTAATATGTATAATATTTGTAATGTCTAAAATATTTTCAATATTCACAATATTTGCCACATTTACAATTTTTACAACATTTGCAATATCTGCTATATTTACAATATTTGTCATATATGCAATATCTGCAACCTTTGCAATATTAGGATCTTAAATCCTGTGGTTAAGCGTTTCCAACTAATGTTAACCATTAAAATTTCAATATACATATTTAGAGAAGAGATCTAAGCAATTACAGTAAAGCGTTGACCTAAGCAAGCAGGGAACGGAAATAGAACGTAGAACCACAGGATCTAAGAAACAGCACGGATCTGAGGCGTTTTCTTCAGGATTGTGCGAGAACCCGAAATCTCGGGAAACCCGACGCTCGGGTCGGGTCGGGAATTTTCGGGCGAGAACTGTCGGGCTCCCGAACGTATGATACGCTTCGGGTTCTCGAAAGTATCCGGCTACCTATGTCCTTTTCGGGTTCCCGAAAGAATCCTGCTTCCTCTGTCTGTTCGGGACCCCGAAGCTATCCGACTACATCATACGAACGTATCGAGATTATCAACAAAAAGAGACGGTAGACGGCGCGGCGCGCGGTACAGCGTCTTTGACTTTGACACGTCGAAACGATCTAACCATTCTAACCTAACTACCTACATAATATCTACATCGATATCGATATACAATCAATCAATCTACCGTCTCTTTTTGTTGATAATCTCGATACGTTCGTATGATGTAGTCGGATAGCTTCGGGGTCCCGAACAGACAGAGGAAGCAGGATACTTTCGGGAACCCGAAAAGGACATAGGTAGCCGGATACTTTCGAGAACCCGAAGCGTATCATACGTTCGGGAGCCCGACAGTTCTCGCCCGAAAATTCCCGACCCGACCCGAACCCGAGATTTCGGGTTCTCGCACAAGCCTGGTTTTCTTCCATCAAGGATTTACTGTATTTATAATGAAATTTTAATTGTTAACATTAGTTCGAAACGTTTAATCACAGGATTTAAGATCCTAATATTGCAAAGGTTGCAAATATTGCATTTATGGCAAATATTGTAAATATAGCAGATATTGCAAATGTTGTAAAAATTGTAAATATGGCAAATATTGTGAATATTGGAAATATTTTAGACATTGCAAATATTGCAAATATTATACATATTACAAATATTGCAAATATTTCCTATATTATACTTTAATAAGTACAAATATATATAGTACACATTGCAAATATTATACATATTGCAAATATTATAGATATTGAAAATGTTATACATATTGCAAATAAATATTGCGAATATTGCAAATAAATATTTTAAATATTGAAAATGAATATTTTAAATATTGCAAATATTTTATATTAAACAGAGAGGTTTTTTTCTTAGATCAAGGATTTACCGCATTTATATTGGAATTGACAACATCAGTTGGAAATACTTAACCACAGAATCTAAGGGATAGAGAGGTTTTTTTAGATCAAGGATGTACTGTATTTATATTAGAATTGATAACATTATAGATGGAAACGCTTAGCCACAGGTTCTAAGAAACAGCGAGCTTTTTTTCGATTTTTTAGATTTGATTGTTCCGCATTTTTGCGTGTCAATGATACTTGCCGTTTCGAAGGACACAATAAACATAATATTACAGCAAAGTCGCGTTATTTTGCAAACGGCTGTGTTCTGCATGAAGAAATGTCGTGTAAAGACATTATTCTTTTATGACTGAGTCTACCGCGCCGACCGCGTCGAATGTTAGTCCAGTCAATGAATGCTCATAAGGGGGGCTAGAGGGAAATGGAAGAAACACAATTTTTAACTTCGAGACCTTGTTTGGACTAGTTAGGAGGTAAACATACTAAAAGTCCTTACTCCTAGGAGGTGAGCGGGCTACAGGGGGCAGGTAGAAGTCACCTTTTTCTGTTTTCCTCTTATATCTCGGAAACTATGTGTCCAAGCGATAATATCATGTTATACAAAATTAAAGCTGACAAAATGTGCCACAAGATTGAATGAATTCAGTTTTTCGCTATCTCGCATAGCTTCCGAGATATCCGAGCTCAAAGTTCACTAATTGTGAAGAAGAAATTTTTGCCTCACGTTTTTTATCTTACTAGACTAGCTAACTTTTCAGTACAATTAGTGAACTTTGAGCGCGGATATCTCGGAAACTATGCGAGATAGCGAAAAACTGAATCAAATCAATCTTGTGGCACATTTTGTTAGTTTTAATTTTGTATGGAATGGTCTTATCGTTAGGACGCATAGTTTCCGAGATATCCGCGCTCAAAGTTCACGAATTGTGAAAAATAAATTTTTGCCTTATTTGACTAGCTAACACTTCAGCACAATTAGTGAACTTTGAGCGCGGATATCTCGGAAACTACGCGAGATAGCGAAAAACTGAATCAAATCAATCTTGTGGTACATTTTATCAGCTTTAATTTTGTATGGAATGGTCTTATCGCTAGGGCGCATAGTTTCCGAGATATACGCGGAAAACCGAAAAAGGGGACCTTCTACGTGCTCCCCTACACCCCGCTCACCTCTTCTAGGAATGGGGGCTTTTAGTATGTTTACCTCCTCAGTAGTTCAAACAAAGACCCAAAGTTAAAAATTGTGTTCCTTCCATTTCCCTCTACAACCTTTCGTTGACTGGATTATGTACGAAGGAAACCGAACGTAGAAAAGGACAGCATATAAACACGGACCGGGCTGTGCTTCCTTGCGCCCGAAACTTTCATCGTTATTTAACCACTATATACAGTTGAAATTATATCGTGTTTAGTGTGATTGTAATCAGAAAAATGCCACGAATAAGGTAGTGAAAATCCCATAAAAAAATAATGAAAAATTAAGAAGTTTTGTAATTGGATTAGTAGTGGTTCACACCGATATACCCAGCCGAGATCAGATTAGAGCTGAGGTAGCTCGAGCTTTTTGGCCCCTGCGGCGTTGCCCGTCAGTGGAGGAGGTGTAGGCACCTTGTAGGTCGCTGAGAAATAACGCGACTTTACTGTACTACAGCATTTTGATCAGTTAACGGCACTTACCTGTCGAAGGAGATGACCACCATCGTAAACACGCTCGAGGCGACGGTCATGTTCGAAACGAAATTATTAATTGTGCAGTACACAGCGCCGAATGGCCAGTTCGAGTTCAGCATAGAGGTGAAGTTGAAAGCGCAGTTCAGCAACAACGTCATTAGATCGGCCACAGAGAGATTGACTAGGAAGTAATTGGTAACAGTGCGCATTTCTCGGTGAGCTGGAATTTGGTTCATTAATTAACATTATGTCGACACACGTACATACTGTACAGATCTGAAGTGATGTCTTCCGAGGAGACACAGGGATAAATTTCAACTTGTCTTTATCAAAATGACATCCTCGGGGGGATGTTACCTTCATTGTAATTTGAATTTTTCAAATTGAACTTTTGAACTGAACTTGAACATTTAAACTTGAACTTTTGAACTGAACTTGAACATTCCAACTTGAACTTTTGAACTGTACCTGAAGTTTTCAACTTGAACTTTTGAACTGATCTTTTTAAATTGATCTTGATTTTTCAAATTGAATTTTTGATCATTTTAACTGAATTTGAACTTTCGTACTTAAACTTGGACTTTTCAGCAATAACATTGGAAATTGAAATTTTTAACTGAACTTGAACTTTTAAACTGAACTATGACTTTTCAACTAGAACATTAGAAATTGAAATTTTTAACTGAACTGTGACTTTTTAACTTAAACTTTTCAACTAGAACATTGGAAATTGAAATTTTTAACTGAACTGTGACTTTTTAACTTAAACTTTTCAACTAGAACATTGAAAATTGAACGTTTCAACTGGAACTGTTTTGAACTTGAACTGGAACTGTTAAAATTAAACTTGAACTATTGTAATTGAACTGGAACTTTTTCATTGGAACTTGAACTTTTGTATATGTATATTTCAACTGAAACTATTGAACCTCAACTTGAACTTTTGAATTTGAAGTAGAACTTCTGAATTTTTCAACTTGGACTATTCAAATTGAAAATTGCATAATTATCCACAGTCTAATGATGACGTTAACTCACCCACCTTTTAATTTCACGTGGACTACAACATATTTCATTCAGAACAAAATCGTCGATGGTGACATCAAAAAATGATCGATTTGTTAAATGTTTACTTTAGGAGATCCAAGTCCGTGCCAATACAACAATAGTTACTACACTCCTCAGAAGAATTAAGGGATCACTTGTGCGAACCCGAAAAATTGGTCCCATTTAACGTGATCATAAGGGTCGATTCATAGCTCACCGGTTCCGGCAACCGGGCCGAGATTCTTACCCAGATTTAAGTGGCACAGTTCATATTTGAGCGGTTCCGGCGATTCCGCTCCGATAATTTTCTTCGAGCCGGTGAGGCTCGACAGCAGGGAGCAGGGCTCCTAACTGTGCGTGGCACAAAAAAAGGTTTTTATGAACGGAACCTGAGAAACGCAAGACCGGTCCGGTTGGCGGGCCGGTGAGCTATGAATCGACCCTAACACGGAAAAATTTTTTTAACATGCTATACAGGGTGTCCCAAAATCCGTGAAAATCCCGAAAGGGGGTGGTTCCTGAGACCATTCTAAGAGACATTTTCCTTTGCACCAATGTCAACTGCGGCTTTGTTTGGGAGTTATTAACGCAAAACACGGACCAATCAGAGCGCGCCCTGGCCCGCCGCGCCCTGGCCCGCCGCGCTGCGGCGGTAGCGTATTCACTAGTATTCAGAGATGTCAGGCAGCCGCTGTACGTGGCGCGCTAATTTCTGCGAAGCATTTCTTCAAACACAGCTGCCATTGGTAAAAAATTGCCGCAGCGAGTTCTTGGGGTACTCAATCGAATCGGCAGAATCTCTGCCTCAATCTGACGTTCGGATCATGGTATTACGATCATTTCTCGCCGAGATATAGCGAGTTAAAGGAAAAATGGAAATTGTTTATTTTTTAAGCATATTTTCAGAAACACCTAGTATATCGAAATGTTAATGAAATTGAAAAAACAAAACGAGTGTCTTGAAAAGAAAGAAACGCCCTTTCTATAGCTTTTTGCGCAAGATTCTACGATAATTTTTTCGCTTTCTGGAGCCAGTTAAAGTTTAAAAGTCCATATTTACTTCAATGTTGAATAACTCGAATAAAAAAAATCGCACAATATTCAACAACCACACAATTTACACAGGAAAGATAACCCTTCCAAATGATATTAACGTGATTTATCAACAAAATTTGTTACTCCCCGTCTGATGTTCCAAAATTGCACAAAATTTTTGTTAACAGGGTTTCAAACCATTGTTTAACGATATCGATACGACAATTTTTGACGGAGTTATAATCACGTAAAGTGGGACTAATTTTTCGGGTTCGCACAAGTGATCCCTTAATTATTTTGAGGAGTGTATTTCGAAGAATTAAGATATGTTTCGCATTATCGAGAATTGATAATTAAAAGAGATGTGATCGTTTAAAGCTCCCTAAGGTCAACAACGAATTAGCCTTTTTTTGTTTTCTTCCGTTAATATCATTTATGGTACCAGTAATGCATAACAGTAAATGAAACGAAGTAAAAGAAAAGTGTACATTTTTTAAATGCAACTTTTGAATTTTAAACTGAATATTTGAACTTGAATTTTTGAATTTCGACTGGAACTTCTTTGGCCTTGGACTACTGAAATTCAACTGGAACATTTGCATTGGAACTTAAACTTGTAGGCGCGAACTATGTAATGATTAGTAATTCGGTGTGTTATTCGCCACTGGTGTGGCCGCTGCCCCCTGTAGGCTAATGCGGAAGACGCGAATCGTGAACGATGTTTATATAGACAGGTGTATTCGAGAAGAGCAGAGATAGAGTTGAGGATTTGAACCGAACGTATAATTGTTGTCACGGCGAAGGACTGCTCGTGTGTGTGTGAGAGTGAGAGAGATACAAGCCACGAAGGACTGTAGGCGATATCTCATTATAACATTCTATGTATATACATATTCTTTTCTCCTATAATCCAATTCTTGTAAGTTCATGTGCAAATAAATATGTTGTCCTGACAACTCGAACTGTTACTTACTACAAACTTGAATTTTGAATTTCAATTAGAATGTTTTAACTTGAACTTTTGCATCAGAACTTGTACTTGGATTTTGAAATTCAACTCCAACTTTTCCACTGGAACTTGAACTTTTCAAGTTAAACTATTGAAATTGTATTGGAACTTTTCCTTTGGAACTTGAACTGGAACTTTTCCATTTGAATTTGAACTTTTCAACTTGAAATTCAACTTGATCTTGTGAACTTGAACTTTTGAGTCGAAGTTGAAGTTGAAAAGTTCATGTACAAAAGACTGATTTGAAAAGTTTTGTTCGAATTTTAAAGTTGAAAAATTCAAGTACAGTTCAAAAGTTCAAGTTGAAAAGTCGAAGTTCACTCCCGAAGTTTATGTTCAAACATTCAAGTTCAACAGTTCACGGTCAGAAGGGGGTAACCCTCCCAATTTCACGTAGTGACGTCAAAAAGTGATCGATATGTCAAATGTTTACTTTAGGAAATCCAGCTCCGTAACCTTGACCTTGATGTATATTATGAAGGTCACTCACTCGATTAGCCTCGCGTGTTTTTAAAAAAATTGTGGTTCATTGTTCAATATAGAACAATATGTTAATAACGAAAGTTTAAATGTACAATATGTACTATACAGGGTGTCTCAAAATTAGGTCCGGAGCCGAAAATGGGAGGTTCCTGAGATCATTTCAAGCGACATTTTCCTTTGAAAAAATGTCGTCCGCGGCTTCGTTAACGAGTTATTAACGAAAAACACGGACCAATCAGAGCGCGAGCTAGACGCGTGCAGCCCGGCGCGCCGGCAGCCGAGTGTCGGTGGCACGCCGCGATGTCGTAACGAACAAAAGTTTCTCGATGATGTGAATCCTCACCAATTTCGATAAGCTTTGGATATGTTGTCAATACCATGATTCTGAACAACATTTCCCTTCACAGTTTCTGTCGATCGGCTTTAGTTTACGACATTATTGTAAAAATTTGTAATTGTAAATCGATCGATGTACTATTTCCTATCCGATTTCGATAATCTTTGGATATGTTGTCAATACCATGATTCTGAACAACATTTCCCTTTACAGTTTCTGCCGATCGGCTTTAGTTTACGATATTATTGTAAAAATTTGTAATTGTAAATCGATCGATGTACTATTTCCTATCCGATTTCGATAATCTTTGGATATGTTGTCAATACCATGATTCTGAACAACATTTCCCTTTACAGTTTCTGCCGATCGGCTTTAGTTTACGATATTATTGTAAAAATTTGTAATTGTAAATCAATCGATGTACTATTTCCTGTCCGATTTCGATAAGCTTTGGATATGTTGTCAAGACCATGATTCTGAACAACATTTCCCTTTACAGTTTCTGTCGATCGGCTTTAGTTTACGATATTATTGTAAAAATTTGTAATTGTAAATCGATCGATGTACTATTTCCTATCCGATTTCGATAAGCTTTGGATATGTTGTCAATACCATGATTCTGAACAACATTTCCCTTTACAGTTTCTGTCGATCGGCTTTAGTTTACGATATTATTGTAAAAATTTGTAATTGTAAATCGATCGATGTACATACTACATATTTCCTCGCCGATGTCGATGAGCTTCATTTCAAAGGAAAAAGATATTTAAAACATCGAATTTATAACATATTTCAAAGTCATCGAAATCGGTGAGGACCCACATCATCGGCAACTTTACCCGAACGATAGAAGAAGCACAAACTTATTGAATTAAAAACTCACTTATTCAGCCGTAAATCCATTTGACTACCACATACAACCACCACACTTTTACATAATCTTCGAATCGGTGTTTTCGAGAATCATATGATTCTCGAAAAATCAATATCTCCTTGGGAACGATTTCATTTGTTTTAAACGACGCCTTCATCGAATACATTGTACGCTGGGAGAGCACAGTTTCGCGCGGCATCGCGAAGAGTATCGAACTCTTTCCGCGTCGGAGTAAGTAATTTCGTTCGATATCGATACGAGTTATAAAAGTGTGCTACGAGTTCAACAATTATGTAAAAGTGTGGTGGTTGTATGTGGTAGTCAAATGGATTTACGGCTGAATAAGTGAGTTTTTGATTCAATAAGTTTGTGCTTCTTCTATCGTTCGGGTAAAGTTGCCGATGATGTGGGTCCTCACCGATTTCGATGACTTTGAAATATGTTATAAATTCGATGTTTTAAATATCTTTTTCCTTTGAAATGAAGCTCATCGACATCGGCGAGGAAATATGTAGTATGTACATCGATCGATTTACAATTACAAATTTTTACAATAATATCGTAAACTAAAGCCGATCGACAAAAACCGTCAAGGGAAATGTTGTTCAGAATCATGGTCTTGACAACATATCCAAAGCTTATCGAAATCGGACAGGAAATAGTACATCGATTGATTTACAATTACAAATTTTTACAATAATATCGTAAACTAAAGCCGATCGGCAGAAACTGTAAAGGGAAATGTTGTTCAGAATCATGGTATTGACAACATATCCAAAAATTATCGAAATCGGATAGGAAATAATACATCGATCGATTTACAATTACAAATTTTTACAATAATATCGTAAACTAAAGCCGATCGACAGAAACTGTAAAGGGAAATGTTGTTCAGAATTATGGTATTGACAACATATCCAAAGATTATCGAAATCGGATATGAAATAGTACATCGATCGATTTACAATTACAAATTTTTACAATAATGTCGTAAACTAAAGCCGATCGACAGAAACTATAAAGGGAAATGTTGTTCAGAATCATGGTATTGACAACATATCCAAAGCTTATCGAAATTGGTGAGGATTCACATCATCGAGAAACTTTTGTTCGTTACGACATCGCGGCGTGCCACCGACACTCGGCTGCCGGCGCGCCGGGCTGCACGCGTCTAGCTCGCGCTCTGATTGGTCCGTGTTTTTCGTTAATAACTCGTTAACGAAGCCGCGGACGACATTTTTTCAAAGGAAAATGTCGCTTGAAATGATCTCAGGAACCTCCCATTTTCGGCTCCGGACCTAATTTTGAGACACCCTGTATGACTATACATATGTACATAAAATAGAAAATATTTTACTAAATAGAATGTTCCGAACACGTGTCGAATAAATTCAGGTGTTGAGACGACGGAACAGTCCGTTAAAAATTAAACAACATCATTAATAATTACCAATCCTCCCAGATTATACTTTATCTCCAGATCTACACAATATAACTTCAACAAAGTTTATTAATATGTCGTAGATTTAAACGTGTTGTTAGGATAAGCATGGGCTGAGCATTTGCCGTTGTAGGTTGCCGGAGTCGGCTGCCGAGTGCTCGCGCGTGTATTTACATTGTAGCGCGGCCGAGACGTTTGATCGGCTGCGACAAACAAACTCGGCTCTTTTTTAAAATGCGTGCACGTGGACGGAGTGACTCTGCGGAGTGGGGAAAATGCGAGGCAAGGCCCTCGATCAGTGCTTCGATTGAGCCCAACCTTTTTGATACGATGGATGGCCGCTAGAGGCGCTGCGCGGAAAAACAGTAACGTATCTACTATTGGGTAGCAGAGCGGCCAGAGCCCTGAGGCAGTTATATTGGCGGGAATGTATCGAAATAATCTTACCGGACAAAAAGACTCCAGGACGTGTCCTACGAGTTACAAAATATACACAAATACACTTGTTATACATTCATTTTTCAGAATCAAATCATATAAATTTTTTAACATTCTGCGGGGTGCTCAAGAAACCCCATTTCATCTACCCAATAGTAGATACGTTACTGTTTTTCCGCGCAGCGCCTCTAGCGGCCATCCATCGTATCAAAAAAGTTGGGCTCAATCGAAGCACTGCCCTCGATGGCCCGAGACCGGCCGGCAGATTTTGTTTAGCGCTCGAACGATCGAGATCAGTGTCTCGGCAGAGTCAAACGGTCAGAACACTCGACAGCCCGACACGCGACGATGAACCGTCTCCGGCGCGCGGACATTTTGGACCATTTAGTTTGGTGTCCAGTGGGCTGGTCGTCATTCGTGAGGCTCGCACAAAGGCCAAGCGCTGGGGATCGTGTCTAACCCCAGGGGTTCGCGGACAAACCCCAGGGGTTCCCTGAATCTTTTACTCCCCTCTACACCTCAGGAGATGCCTATGCTAGAGCCGGTCCGGTCGCCGGAGAAATTCCAAGCTCTCCGAAATTTTTCCGGCCGCCGCTCCGGCGCGGCGTGGCATAGGCAGAATATAACATTCTGTATTTATTTAAAAAGCTATTGACTAGAACTTGTCAGAGTTTGTCGTGTCAATAGGTGGCGAATACGTTGTTAAGGAATTTAAACGTTATAACAAAGAGTTAGATTTTTTTGAAAAGTTAGTACAATTATTAATTGATTACATGACGTGGAAAAAGATTTGTGGAAAATGCAATTGGTCGGAATTGCAGAGGAAATACTAACAGTTGTATTTCGCAATTTTTTTGGGGTGGCTCTTTATTGAAAATTTGAAGAGCACGTTGTGTGGATCTATTCCTGGCCAG
The DNA here is from genome assembly GCF_051020765.1 of Lasioglossum baleicum. Taxonomy (NCBI): domain Eukaryota; kingdom Metazoa; phylum Arthropoda; class Insecta; order Hymenoptera; family Halictidae; genus Lasioglossum; species Lasioglossum baleicum. The sequence continues at coordinate 17,534,985 of NC_134938.1, forward strand.
CGTTTCTCTTGCAAATTATTAGAAAAACATGAAAGAGGAAAAAGTAATACATACTGTTTTTTATACGCAACGCAACGACATATGTAATTTTTTTGTGTTTATGATATTTTGTTAGATGTAAATCCGTATATTGTACAGTAGGGTGGTCCTAAGCTATACTTGGTGAAAAATTTTTATTGAGATACAAAGCACGACGCCCCCAGAATGGTTCTCTTTGGTGAGAAAAAAATTTGGGCGAAGTTTGAGATCGATCGAAAAAAAGGATCACGTGGCGCATTTAAATTGAAAATTTTGAAATTCATCGTAACTATAAAGTATTATATATCGTTGGATTTGTAATTTTTTTTTAAATAAGAATTTGGAAAAATTATATGAACTTAATTAAAAAAGAAATAACGATGACCTTGAAATCTCGAAAATTTGATTTTTAAAAAAAATTTTTTTTGTGCCATTATATTTACCATATTGAACAGTGCAACTTTTTCCTCTGACATTTTTTCGTATAACCACAAATAACAGTGATATGTAATTTTGTATTGTACTATATATGTGAATGAATATGTATACTCTACAGAATAGTGTAATAAGGAACTATTTCTTATATTCTAATGTAAGACTATCCGCTTTTAGGATGGGAAGGACAGAGCGGGTCACTGGAAGAGCGGGTCCTCAGACCCGAAATGGCTGTAAGGACCCGCGCTGCCAGCTCATTTTATGACGCTACCCCTCTGGGTTTTTCCTGAGAGGGTGGTGGCTGTGTGGTTCGCCCGTGCTACGGACCCTCAACGTTACACGTTTTTCGCTATCGTAGCTTTCGTTGCGTCAGGATATTGCTGGCGGTAATCTTTTACCATTTGCAGTACCAACTGCTTTTCTTCCTCATTGCGAGCTAAAATTTGATTATAATCCTGCATTAGCTTAACGGCTCTTTCTGCCGAATCATTGATTACAGGTAAAGCCTTAACTATATCTAAACCTAGTTTGTAAGAATCTTCATCTTGCCAAACTATTGGATCTTTTTTTAAAAATTCTGTCGATATATTAAATCTAATAAAAAATTTTCGACTTTCGTCTGATATAAAACTTGAAATGTCCTCTTTCATGTAATCGGCCACATTAGTTGGTAAAATGGCTAATTTTTTATAATAATCGCCGCTACTAGTATTGCTCAACGCCTGCACCATTCGTTTTTTTGTTTCTATCGAAACGTCATTATCAAAGAATGATAACGCAGCATTCTCTGGTGTGAAATACCATGTGTCTGCAAAATTTATCTAACGTTATATGACTGATAACCTTATCTATTTCCTTATACTTATATAAGGATTTTATAAAAATCAAATCCTGCTGCGGAGCCTTCGTCGGGAGAGGAGCTTCTATCCATGCTTTCAAATATACATTTGCGATAAATATACAAATGTCGCGAATTCCATTTTTCTCCTCCTCGCTTAATTCGAATTCTTCGCGAAATAAAAATATTTGCAAGCAATAAATACCTTTCGCCATCCACCGAGCATGATGGTAAGCTCCAGGAGCTCTAAAATGATATTCGGAAAAGGTATTACCTAAAAATAGTAACACGAGTTCAATAAACTCGCGATAGTCTTCTCGTGGATGATGTATTTGCAGAGACTGTTTCGCAAAATTGATTAGCTATGGTACATTTTTTATCGGAATATTTGGATAAAAATCGGAATATTTGGACCCGTAGATTTGGACATCATTTTGTCAAAAACAGATCTTAAAATAATTTCATAAATATGATGTCCTTCCCATCCCAAAAGCGGATAGTCTTACATTAGAATATAAGAAATAGTTCCTTATTACTATTCTGTAGAATATATTCAAAATATTCATTCACATATTATAGTACAATAGTACAATACAAAATTACATATCTCTGTTATTTGTGGTTATACGAAAAAATGTCAGAGGAAAAAGTTGCACTGTTCAATATGGTAAATATAATGGCACAAAAATTTTTTTTTGAAAATCAAATTTTCGAAATTTCAAGGTCATCGTTATTTTTTTAAAAATTAAGGTCATATAATTTTTCCATATTCTTATTTAGAAAAAATTTACAAATCCAACGATATATAATACTTTATAGTTACGATGAATTTCAAAATTTTCAAAATTTTCAATTTAAATGCGCCACGTGATCCTTTTATCCGATCGATCTTAAATTTTGCACAAATTTTTTTCTCATCAAAGAGAACCATTCTGGGGGGCGTCGTGAAAAAAATTCGTTGGTCAAAAAATAAGGTCCACCCTATTGTACAGCGACCCTCAAGGTCATGCAAGCTCGGAAACGAAAGAAGCATTTTGAATATTTAATACCAATGTGTTTGCAAGTATTTCAAAATGCTTCTTTCGTTTCTGACCTTGCATGACCTTGAGGGTCACTGCACAGTATACGAATGAATTCGACTAGACACGCGCTCTCATGTGACATAAGAAATAATAAAGCATTCTATTTAAAAAAATTGAAGGTCACCTTCATATCTAACAAAATATCATAAACACAAAAAAATTACATATGTCGTTGCGTTGTGCGTATAAAAAACAGTATGTACTACTTTTTCCTCTTTCATGTTTTTCTAATAATTTGCAAGAAAAACGCTGGCCAGGAATAGTGTGAAACACCCTGTAGATCCACACAACGTGCTCTTCAAATTTTCAATAAAGGGCCACCCCAAAAAATTGCGAAATACAACTGTTAGTATTTCCTCTGCAATTCCGACCAATTGCAATTTTCTACAAATCTTTTTCACGTCATGTTGTCAATTAATTGTACTATTTATGTCAATTAATTGTACTATTAATTGTACTAATTGTACTTTTCAAAAAAATTAAACTCGCGGGGACCAATGTTAAACAAGCCATCGCTCAGTGGGGTGTTTGGCCCGAAATGTTGGGACAAACTATTTTGGCTTTTGTCGGACGGTGGTCATAAAGTAAGGGCCTAGCCGATTAAGATGGTCAAAACTGCCCTTAGAGCTTTTTCAACGGCTATTGAACCATTCGAAAGCTTGCCAAGAAAAACCCCTCTGAGTAAAATTTCAGCCTTCTAGCTTGCCCGTGAGGGTAGTTACAGGGAAAAATAGATTTTGCGGTTTTCGGCGCATTTTCCGGTCTAAAATGCGTTCTAAAATTCTGAAAAAAATGTGACACATTCTGGATCCCAAGGCGCATTTTTGAGAATTTTTTCAGATTTTTTTGTTTCAAACTGTGGTCGTAAAAAATGAAAAACCTCAAAAAAATCGGAAAAATATTTTTTTCTCAAAAATATGAAAACATGCTATTTTGCTGTTTGGTTCCCTGATAAAGTACTATAACAGGCAATGTTGTCAATTTTTTTTAGATTTTTTGTTCGGCTGCATCATTGTCAAAAACAATAAAAACCGAATTTTTTCGACGTTTTTGCTGTGAGGAGGAAAGTTACACTTGTTGGCTTTGCCGTGTGCGTATATTAAGTAATTTTTAGCGTTATTACACTGAAACAAGCAATTATTTTACCTAAAAAATGTGATTTGAGAGAAAGAAAAAATTGTATTCTGTGCGATATATACCAGAATGTTCGCAACGCTTACAACATCGCCGGTTGGCACCGCGGTTAAGGCGTCCGACTACGGAGCGGATACTCTGGGGTTCGAATCCTGTCGATAGTGGTTTTTTTTGCATACGTCAAACTTTATTTTTTCAATTTCTTATTATGTATATGGTTTACTCATACGAGTTTAACAATATTTTTTTAATGTTTTAAAAATATTTAAGTAACATTTTTAAGCAAAATACATACAAAAATAGTTTTGGATCATAAAAAGTATTATAAAACTCCAGCATAATGCATGTACCGTCGACGGTCAACTCCGGTCTCAGTGCCTATAAAAACCTGGAGTTGACCGTTTTCCCTGGCCTTCCATCCTAACGGGAAAGGACAATATGACAGTACATAGCAGGTACAGAGGTAGTTAATTTTTACCACGTTTATATTAGTTTATGATTCTGGTCGCGCAATAATCAGCTACGAAGAATACAATGACCGTCGTAAAAACTGGCCTGCAAGGAATCTTAGCTTTTTGGGAGGGTGGTTATTATTTCCCTTACTAATAGCTGCGCGTATTTTCCGTACATCAAACTATATTTTTCCAATTTCTTATTATGTGGTTTATTCATGTGAGTTTAACAATATTTTTTTAATGTTTTAAAAATATTTAAGTAATATTTTTAAGTAAAATACATACAAAAATAGTTTTGGAGTATCTATTATTTCCTTGATTCTCTAATTGTATATGTTCATCATGGCGGTCCTGTTTAACATTTTTAACATTAAAAATCATGAATATAGTTTCTAGGCCTTTCGGAATTTGTAGAAACGGGTAAAATAGAAAGAAGTATATATAGCAGCTGTTCTTCCGAGTTGTCATTGTTAGCCAATTAGCTGCTGTTTTTACGTGACCTGTTAATTACAGAATTATTTATTTCTCGTAAAAGTAAATATTTGTATGGAGTTGATAGAAATAGACTTATCTTTTATAATTGTGGGCACAATGCGGGATTTTATAGGCACTGAGAACAGAGTTGACCGTCGACGGTACATGCATTATGCTACTTTTATGATCCAAAACTATTTTTGTATGTATTTTGCTTAAAAATGTTACTTAAATATTTTTAAAACATTAAAAAAACATTGTTAAACTCGTATGAGTAAACCATATACATAATAAGAAATTGAAAAAATAAAGTTTGACGTATGGAAAAAAAAACCACTATCGACAGGATTCGAACCCCAGAGTATCCGCTCCGTAGTCGGACGCCTTAACCGCGGTGCCAACCGGCGATGTTGTAAGCGTTGCGAACATTCTGGTATATATCGCACAGAATACAATTTTTTCTTTCTCTCAAATCACATTTTTTAGGTAAAATAATTGCTTGTTTCAGTGTAATAACGCTAAAAATTACTTAATATACGCACACGGCAAAGCCAACAAGTGTAACTTTCCTCCTCACAGCAAAAACGTCGAAAAAATTCGGTTTTTATTGTTTTTGACAATGATGCAGCCGAACAAAAAATCTAAAAAAAATTGACAACATTGCCTGTTATAGTACTTTATCAGGGAACCAAACAGCAAAATAGCATGTTTTCATATTTTTGAGAAAAAAATATTTTTCCGATTTTTTTGAGGTTTTTCATTTTTTACGACCACAGTTTGAAACAAAAAAATCTGAAAAAATTCTCAAAAATGCGCCTTGGGATCCAGAATGTGTCACATTTTTTTCAGAATTTTAGAACACATTTTAGACCGGAAAATGCGCCGAAAACCGCAAAATCTATTTTTCCCTGTAACTACCCTCACGGGCAAGCTAGAGGGCTGAAATTTTACTCAGAGGGGTTTTTCTTGGCAAGCTTTCGAATGGTTCAATAGCCGTTGAAAAAGCTCTAAGGGCAGTTTTGACCATCTTAATCGGCTAGGCCCTTTATGCTCGTCAACGAAACTTATTTTTACGCTACCCTCATTTATACCTGTCTTTACCTGTAATAAAATTTATGGACTTAAGGTAACGGACGAACAGGAGAACACCTTCTATGTGCAGCTGTTTGTAGTTATTGGGGTGTTTCACATTCCATGTGTACCGTATGAAATTTTTAAACGGTGCGTACAAGGTCAATCAAGTAGCAACGTATCGTAGTGTAAAATGAACAATTTACTTACTACTTTCCTGTGCATACTCCCCTCTACGTGTATTCTCGAAGACTACATACAATGACTCCCACTAATATTTGGACACTCCAAAAAAGACGATAACTTTTCAAATATTGGACTATATGATTTGAGCTTTATTAGAAAGCCAGATCAATTAGTTTACTACAGGACGCGAAAGGAAATTTTTTCAGGTCTGGTTAGTTTGCCACAGCCTCCGGCCGGCACCAATGCTTAAGGATAGGGCGACGGACATCGGAGGCACCGGTCCGACTTCTCTCCGAAATTTTTGGTGCAAAGGTGCAAACTAACCAGACCTGAAACGTGTTAACGCCGGGGCGCACGGGTCGCGCCAAAATGTTACTGCCACGACAATGTATAAGTAAGATATAAAGCCGAAATTCGACGCTGCTTGGGGTTTAGTCTTTCTTTCCAAACGTCAAAATAATTACATCATTATAATCCTAATCTTCGATCCTCTGCGCACGAGGATTTTCGAAAGCATTCGAAATATTTTCCTTACGAAGTGAAACCCTATATCAGTCTTTAGTTCTAGGAAATAAATAATAAAATTAAGTGATCTGCAACTTTAAGAATTCGATACGTGTAATTCGATTTCGTGTTTATGTTGATAATGTATTTGGTCAAACGTAAAACCGTAATGACATTAGAAGAGTTTAACAATGTTGTTATATTCTGTTGACATATGTCAAAATGAATCTATTGTTTCACTCAAGGAACGATCGATTTAATATTTGTGTATAGTTCAGTTTATTTATAAACCCGTTAGTTATTTGTTCGATGTATCGTTCAATGCTTTCTAACCCGAATGATTCTCAATTGACGTGTGATATTTAAATCAATTAGACGTGTGTTCTGTATGCTCATAGTTGTGTTAATAAAACTTCAATAAGTTAATTTCTTTGATTAAATACATAATCTAATATATTCTCTTTAAATTGTTAGAGAGAGAGACAGGGAGAGAGAATTATTAACCCTTTGCGGTCCGCGCGGAATTCGCAATTTCGTACGAGCCGGTCCGCACAGATTTCGCCCCAGTCGCTTATTCACTTGGTACCGTTTTCTTTGAAAAACATTTATAATGATAATATAAGACGAAAATGAAAAATAAAAAAAAAAAAAATTTTTCCGTGTCGAGTGACACTCGACATAGGACGCGCCAGAACGAAAACCGATGTCGAGTCACACTCGACATAGGACGTGCCAGAACGAAATGCGATGTCGAGTCACACTCGACATAGGACCGCAAAGGGTTAAAAGAGGAAATGCATTTTCATTTAACTTCTGTTTCTTACAATTGACTTGGACAACTTTTATATTTTGCATAATGATCAAATGGTTAAAATAGTTTTAATATAATTGCCTATTATAATTAGACAGCGGATTTTATACATTTATAAGAAAAATGAGTAGGTGCAATTTAGGACTCGAACTTGAAATTTTCACTTGAACTTGAACTATTGGATTTCAACCTAAACTTTTAAATAACTTGAACTTGAACTTGAGCTTTTAAATGCGCACTTTGGAGTTTGAACTTTCAAATGAGAACTTTTGAACTTGAACTTCTAAATCTCAACTTTTGAATTAATTGTAAAATAACTACTTTCTATTATAATTAGACCGCGAATTTTATGCGTTCATAACAAAGATAAGAAGACGTAATTTACAAGTGTAAGCAAATTAGAAGAATTTAAATATACTGTTATATAATATATGTATAATAATATAATATATAATATAATAATATATTCATTAAATATTGTTATATTTTTTCAACCTATTGAACATACTAAGAGACAAAATAACTCAGGTTGTGGCAATACGCGTAGAAAAATGTTTATTCTGCATAAAGATCCGCTGTCTAATTATAATAAATGTGGGATGAAGTTTCTCGACGTCCTGGATCTGAAGCTGTACCATTTATTAAAAAGTTATCCTTTGATCATTCGTATTGCTATTGAAACAAGGTCCGTCCCGCAATAACTATTCTTAAAAGCATTGCCTACAAATAAAACCTGACAGGGAATTTATGAGCTTCCAGTACTGTACAATATTTTTATTTTAGTCTTTGCATCAGAGGCTTTTTCTACGGTTCTTTACGTGCGATAGCTGGATGTCCAATGGCGCTTTAACTTTTTGCTACATTGTTATTAGATATAACAGATAGAGACAGCGGATTTTATGCATATATAACAATCAAATTTAAAACGAGTATTATTTTCATCTGATCCATCCTTATTATTTTCAACTGATTAAAATTACTAAGGAAGGAAATTTTACATTGTGGAAAATTGGAGAAAACATTTATCCTACTTAATAGTACTCGATCTTAGTACATTAAATAAATTAAGTAAAATTTTCTTTTCGCCAATTACATATTATATACAATTTACATATTATTCAAGAGATATACATATATTCCCAAAATTGGAAATTTGTAGTTTTTTTCGAAATTGAATAAATCAAGGGACGAACAAACTGGATTCCTATTCGTAGCACAAAAATCTACAAATAAAGGTTATTTAAAATAAACAAGTAACTGTTCAAGTAACTGTTGTGCAAAAATGAATTCTACGTAAGTTTTCCACATTTTGCATTGTGGAAAATTGGGGGAAAAATACACCGCAGTAAAACGTGCACCCGCAGTAATAAATAATACATGAAGGATGCCCCGCGCAAGCGATATTGTAATTCGTAATTTCCGTTAAAGCAAGCGACGCGACGCGACGCGACGGTCAGCGTTGTTTCGGGCCGCGCGAATAGATGAAAAACGCAAAGCGACGCGCGAACAAATGAATAAAGAGCGAAGTGACGATCGAGATCGAAGGATAAACGTTAGAAATCACAGTCGTGTCCGATCGTCGCGAGAGCAAACATCACCTTGTAACCGCATCTTCCCAAATATGTATCGTTAAAATAAATACGCGTTTGTTACCCACATATTGCTCATACCAAACCCGATCCTACATACATTTACCCTAATACGTTTATTCCGAGTTGTTTTACAGTCGCAATGGCAAGCTTACTGCCTGGGGCCCATGAAAATTTGCTATAAAAAAATTACTTGAGAAAAGGAGGATAAAGCAGCATGCTAGAAAGATTTTGTAATATGTTGTAACATGAAGAGAGTAAAAATATTTATAATATTGTGCAAAGAATATCAAAGTGCCTGCATACACAATAGCTACTCGAGTCTACACTTTTCACTGCGTAAGAAATAATAATGTCAGAGATCGAAATAAGCTGTTGCGTCTTTTGCAGTCTGAAAATATTCTGTTCGATCTTATAAGTTGTGTACGAGAAGATATCTGTGCCTCTGGAATTTTTATGAAAAGAAGTATTACTTTCAGGAATTTCTGTAAAACGTGTTTTTACGGAACAAGCATTTTGCCATCCGTGTCGTAAAAGTTCCACGAAGACTATTTTAGAATACCAATTTAATTGTAGTTAATAATTTTACCACGTAAAGGGTCTAGCAGGCTAAGCATGATCCAGCAGCCACCACGAGATTTTTTGTATTGAAACCGTGTGCAAAACAATATTCTTTTTTAGGTTGAAAGATAATCTCTAAAAATTTCAAGTCGCTAACCAACCCCTCATTTAAGGATAATATGAGGTTCAACACCCTAAAATTTATCATTTTTTTCTCGGTTGTTAATTAAGATATTAAGATGAAAAAATAACGGAAATACTCGAGCTTACCTCCTGCATTTCATATAGATTTTTCAGAATAGTGAGCATATTATAAAGGGCAGAAAAAAAAATTTATTTTTTAGGCGTAAATTATGTAAATTATATGTATTTTGATTGAATAATGCTCCAATCATTTTTAGTGGTGACTCACCGGTCACCACTCGAGTGCCGAGGGTTAAAGAAGAGCAGTAACCTGTCTCAGTTCCCAGAATCATCCTGTACAACACGCTCCAATTAATTATTATTATTTACCGTTATTGAATAGGCAAATATAAGTTCAAGAACTCGATCCACAATTCCTTCCACAACTCCCTTCTTATCTTACAATGAAGCAATAGACGAAAGACTGAGGCCACGACATGTACTGTTCTCATCCGATTCTCAAGAAAATGGTAATTCCATTTAGCTGTTCGTGCAACGGAGGTAAGACGACTGTAAATGCAGTTACTATTTCGAATAATTAAGATCTGTTTCGGATTACCGAGAATGGATAATTAGAAGAGATGAAATCGCTCTCGAGAGTATTTCAACGGATCGTCAAAGCTCCCTAGGGTCACGAACAAATTAGCCATTTTATTATTATAATCCATCTGTTATTGTTATAAAATCATTTATGGTAACCATAAAGCGTAATAGTAAATTAAAAGAACTGTATTTATATTTGAACTTGAACTTCAACTTTTGAATATCAGCTTGAACTTTTGGCCTTGAACTATTGAAAATAAACTGGAGCTTGAACTATTGAAATTGAACTGAAACTTATCCATTGGAACTTCAACTTCAACTTGAACTTTTGCATTTCAGCTTTAACTTGAACTTTTGCATATCAACTTGAACTTCGGATTTTCAACTTCAACTTGAACTTTTGCTTTTCAACTTTAACTTGGGCCTTTGAATTTCTACAGAAACCGGAGTTTTTGCATTTCAACATGAACTTAAAATTATGCATTTGAACTTTATCTTGGAGTGTTGCAATTCAACTTTGTCTTGAACTTCTGCAATTCAAAATTAACTTGAACTTTTGTATTTCTACTTTAACTTGAACTTGTGCATTTCTACTTTAACTTGAACTTATACATTGCTACTTGAACTTGAGCTTTTGCATTTCTACCTGAAGTTGAGCTTTTGCATTTCTACTTTAACTTGAACTTTTGCATTTCAACTTTAACTTGGGCCTTTGAATTTCTACAGAAACCGGAGTTTTTGCATTTCAACATGAACTTAAAATTATGCATTTGAACTTTATCTTGGAGTGTTGCAATTCAACTTTGACTTGAACTTCTGCAATTCAAAATTAACTTGAACTTTTGTATTTCTACTTTAACTTGAACTTGTGCATTTCTACTTTAACTTGAACTTGTTACGAGCCAGGGCCGCGAGCAGCACGAGTTGCCGGCGAAGGGTTATTACCCTTGGAATATGATATAAATTTGTTAGTTAAGGAACGCGGACGAACCCAATGCGAAATTGGGGAGCCGCTAGGATTATTGACAGCGAGTACGAACCTGACGCGAAGTCAGGGAGCCTCTAGGAATGGAGTCAAACGCAGACGAACCCGATGCAAAACCGGGGAGCTGCTAGGATGCGGACGAACCCAATGCGAAACTGGGGAGCCGCTAGGTTGAATAAATCTCTGTTTGGACAATTGGAATGTCGCGAAAGAACCTGATGGTTAATCGGGGAATTGCTAGGATGATTAGTAAGCCTCGTAACTAGTATAATTTAATTGATACAATCCGAGCGGTAAGATTGTATCATGTGGGGACGTTCAATTACTTGGTTAGGATATTGGACGATAATTATGGGTTTAATGAATTTGAGTTAATTATCAAAGAAGACAAATATATTCTTACTATAGAATTTCGTTCTACAAGTGTATTTGTGTCGCGAATGGACTGAATTTGGAATATAAAGAATTGAAAGGTGATATTACCTAAGCTAAGACGCACGGTGTTGTCGCACTGGCAATGCGGGGGACTCGGAGTAACCTTGTCACCGCCTAACAGATTTTAGACCGAACTCGCGGAATTTGTACGGTTAAACTTTGATTCAAAAGGAACGAACGTCCGATCTCACTGGTAGTTGACTTCCGAGATGCAGCACGACGCGACACTATTCGTGATTACGACAGTACTAGCCCACGAGAGTAGAAATGTAAGGGCTTATATAGCCCTGCAATGACGGGTGGTACTTGTCAGTACCCTTCAAGTGAACATTCGTATTTTGTCAACGACCAGTTGGTCGTGCGTACGTTTGGGCCCTAAACTAACCTAAACAATTATGTAGATTTATCTAGGGTAGCTCTGTTCGTTTATCTAGGACGGTTCCTGCCAGAGATGATATTAAACACCTGTTCGTCATCCGTAACAAACTTATACATTTCTATTTGAACTTGAGCTTTTGCATTTATACTTTAACTTTGACTTGAGCTTTTGCATTTCTACTTTAACTTGAACTTTTGTGCTTTTTCATTTCAACTTGAACTTAAAATTATTCATTTGAACTTTATTTTGAAATTTTGCAATTTAACTTTATCTTGATCTTTTGCATTTCATCCTTAACTTGAACTTTTGCATAACAACTTGAACTTCGGGATTTCAACTACAGCTATTGAAATTAAACTTAAACTTTTGCATTGGAACTTGAACTTTCGAATTTGAACTTTTGAATTTTAACATGAATTTTGAATTTGAACTATAGAAATTTAACGTTTTTATTGTACAACGTATATATTGTATAAACTATAGTCGTATAGACGAAAAACTGGGGCCACGCCATGGACTGTTCTCATCCAAGTCTCAAGAAAACAGTAATTGAATTCCATTTAGCTGTTCGTGCAACGGAGGTAAGACGACTGCAAATGTAGTTACTATTTCGAAGAATTGAGATCTGTTTCACATTATCGGAAATGGATAATTAAAAGAGATAAGATCGTTCGCGAGAGTATTCAATGGTTCATCAAAGCTCCCTAAGGCCAAGAACGAAACAGCCTCCTCGAGCGTAATCGAACAGAATGCTGGGCTCTTCTATAATTAATATCGACTGCTGTCTGCGCTCTTTTGCGTCCTTCAATATTGGCATGTTTCCTTGCATAGCTGTCCGACTGTAGAAGACAGTAGTTTCGCTTCATCACAAGTAATATTCAAGTTGTTCATAAAGACAGTGAACACCGGAGGAAATGTTTTTTTTTATAGATTATTCTTTTTTAAATCAGATAATTTATGGTAATCGTGAAGCATAACAGTAAATGAAAAGAAGTAAAAGAAATGTGTTTGTAGAGAAACCAGTGAATTGAAATTAAATTCTTTGTAATTACACTAGATACAAAAATTTATTTCTTAACCATTTAACCTTAACGGATAAAGTTGCCTATAGTGTTGTTAAATGTGCATTTGTAACTTGTGAATGTAGTGCAAGAATTTTTTTTAATTTTCTTTAAAAATTAATTCAAACTTGAAATTTTCCTGATTTAATTTTAAAATTAATTTTTTATAAAAATTGCCTCGGCTAGGCTTTTGTTGAAAAATTGATTGTTTCATTTCTATCTTGATTTTAGAAATCAAAGAAAATATACACTTACAGTGTATAATATAATAATCAAATTATTAGATTGACGGTGTAAAAAATATATTTAACGTTGCTTGTATGTAGTGTTGTTAAATGTGCATTCGTGAATTTAGTGCAAGAATTTTTCTTAATACACATTATTTAAAAATTTATTTAAACTTGGAATTTCCTTCAATTTAATTTTAAAATTAATTTCCAATAAAAATTATCTCTTAGCTAGATTTTTTCAATCTTCTGTTGAAAAATTGATTGCTTCAATGTTCTCGAGGAATTTCACATTTCATCTTAATTTTGGAAATCAAAGAAAATATACTGTTACAGGGAATAATAAAATTATTTGTTAACTTGTGTTAATTATTGCCTGTGCGAAAAATATATATTATTTATGCAACGGATAACGTTGCCCATAGAATTTTCGTTCAAATTCGGAGTTGATTATTTGATTGCTGTATGTCGTTTAGAGTATATTTTTCAACATGTCGTCATGCCAACTTGAATCATAGTCATTTGTGACGGAAACTTCTCAAACCTCGACCGAGGTTCACATTGAAGATCCCATGTCTTATGCACGAGTTGTCAATTCGTCAATTTTTAATCTAGACCTAAGGCCGTCCACACACGGGTCAATCAGCGATTCGGTCGACGCGATTCCAGTCGCATGCGATTCCCCCCTCCACGTGACTTCCAATGCAAATGAATGGAGAGCCACGGGTTGATTCGTGGTCGACTGAAATCGGCTTGACTGAAATCGCCGCGATTCTAATCGCGTGCGATCGGAAGCGTAGTTGGAAACTCGCGTGGATCGGACGATTCGCGCGACTCATGGAGGTAAGAAATCACCGATTACGCCGAGATGGATGGACCAATCGGAACGAAACCTTTTGCATCTTGTAGAGTATGTCTCCGGGGTGGTATTGTGAAAAAAATTTTTCATTTTTTTATTCCTTACGATTTTATTTGCGAAAAATGAATAATTTCATGTATTCTCACCGATTTCGCCGAGATGGATGGACCAAGAAAAACGCACTAAAAGATTGTGTTGTATTTAAGTTCGTGTGTATTAGGGTGGACCTTATTTTTTGACCAACGAATTTTTTTCACGACGCCCCCCAGAATGGTTCTCTTTGATGAGAAAAAAATTTGTGCAAAATTTAAGATCGATCGGATAAAAGGATCACGTGGCGCATTTAAATTGAAAATTTTGAAAATTTTGAAATTCATCGTAACTATAAAGTATTATATATCGTTGGATTTGTAAATTTTTTCTAAATAAGAATATGGAAAAATTATATGACCTTAATTTTTAAAAAAATAACGATGACCTTGAAATTTCGAAAATTTGAATTTCAAAAAAAATTTTTGTGCCATTATATTTACCATATTGAACAGTGCAACTTTTTCCTCTGACATTTTTTCGTATAACCACAAATAACAGAGATATGTAATTTTGTATTGTACTATTGTACTATAATATGTGAATGAATATTTTGAATATATTCTACAGAATAGTAATAAGGAACTATTTCTTATATTCTAATGTAAGACTATCCGCTTTTGGGATGGGAAGGACATCATATTTATGAAATTATTTTAAGATCTGTTTTTGACAAAATGATGTCCAAATCTACGGGTCCAAATATTCCGATTTTTATCCAAATATTCCGATAAAAAATGTACCATAGCTAATCAATTTTGCGAAACAGTCTCTGCAAATACATCATCCACGAGAAGACTATCGCGAGTTTATTGAACTCGTGTTACTATTTTTAGGTAATACCTTTTCCGAATATCATTTTAGAGCTCCTGGAGCTTACCATCATGCTCGGTGGATGGCGAAAGGTATTTATTGCTTGCAAATATTTTTATTTCGCGAAGAATTCGAATTAAGCGAGGAGGAGAAAAATGGAATTCGCGACATTTGTATATTTATCGCAAATGTATATTTGAAAGCATGGATAGAAGCTCCTCTCCCGACGAAGGCTCCGCAGCAGGATTTGATTTTTATAAAATCCTTATATAAGTATAAGGAAATAGATAAGGTTATCAGTCATATAACGTTAGATAAATTTTGCAGACACTTATGGTATTTCACACCAGAGAATGCTGCGTTATCATTCTTTGATAATGACGTTTCGATAGAAACAAAAAAACGAATGGTGCAGGCGTTGAGCAATACTAGTAGCGGCGATTATTATAAAAAATTAGCCATTTTACCAACTAATGTGGCCGATTACATGAAAGAGGACATTTCAAGTTTTATATCAGACGAAAGTCGAAAATTTTTTATTAGATTTAATATATCGACAGAATTTTTAAAAAAAGATCCAATAGTTTGGCAAGATGAAGATTCTTACAAACTAGGTTTAGATATAGTTAAGGCTTTACCTGTAATCAATGATTCGGCAGAAAGAGCCGTTAAGCTAATGCAGGATTATAATCAAATTTTAGCTCGCAATGAGGAAGAAAAGCAGTTGGTACTGCAAATGGTAAAAGATTACCGCCAGCAATATCCTGACGCAACGAAAGCTACGATAGCGAAAAACGTGTAACGTTGAGGGTCCGTAGCACGGGCGAACCACACAGCTACCACCCTCTCAGGAAAAACCCAGAGGGGTAGCGTCATAAAATGAGCTGGCAGCGCGGGTCCTTACAGCCATTTCGGGTCTGAGGACCCGCTCTTCCAGTGACCCGCTCTGTCCTTCCCATCCTAAAAGCGGATAGTCTTACATTAGAATATAAGAAATAGTTCCTTATTACACTATTCTGTAGAGTATACATTTTTTTTTTTTTTTATTGAAAGCTTAATTGAAACTCCCCATAGGGGGTTATAAAGCTATACATTAGTAATATATGTACATCTTACAGTTAAACATCAGTAATGTAGGTATCGCAGAACACATTAGGTATAATAACACATAAGTACATAACTTTAAATCTTTAAATTACATTGCTTGAAAAAATTGAAAAGAAGATAACAAGCCTGAATATTCGGTTCACAAATTAACGATCTGATATTTAAGGGTGGAAACAAATTGAGCTTCCTTAATTTTTTCATGAGATCAACTCTTTGTGTTTCCAACAAGGTACATTGCCAAATAATATGGTTCAGATCTTGAACCTCATTGCCGCAGTTACATTTGGAATCATCTATTATATGTAGTCGTGAAAGAGATGCTGCAAGATGATAATGATTTGCTCTACAACGATTGAATGTAACAATAAATTGTCGTGATAAATTTAAACCCGAGAACCATGGTGCAACCCCGTCTCTAACATAATACTGAAAGTATTCCTTACCTTTAAACTGACCCTGCTGCATTGTGAAATCACTAGTACTTTGTCTACATTTGTTTTTAAAAGATTCTCGTAAATCAGAGAAGGGAATGACAACACGCTCATTAGCTTGTTCTAGTGTTGCCGACTTAGCTAAGGCGTCAGCCTCATCATTTCCAACAATGCCTGAATGGGACGGAATCCAAACAAATTCTATACTGCTGTTATTCGACGTGGCTTTCATGAACTTAAAGTACTTTTCCTTAATTTCGTAAATGTAGAAGTTGGTCATTATATTTATCTTTGACTTTTGTAGACATAGCAGGGCACTGAGAGAGTCAGTAAGTATTTTATAATTATGATTTGTGTCCAAAAGAGCAATGTCAAGAGCATCAATTAAAGCAATGCATTCAGCCGTGAATATAGAAGCAGTAGATGGGATGCTTTTTTTGGTCGATATATTTAAATCTTTACAAATACATCCAGATCCAACAGAGTTAGAGCCTGGAATTTTACTGCCATCAGTAAAAATTGCGTATGAATCACAGTTTGAAAGCCAATTATGTAATATGAAATTTGGATGGCTACATATTTTAAGATCATGACCAAGTTCTGTATTTATTGGGATCGAATTACTAATAATATTATAATCCAAACGATAAATATCATAACAGTTACTAATTCTTAAATTTCTTTTTATGATAGGGATACCATCAATACATTGATGTATGAGTCTTTTCCTCTTGCGTTTAAAATTTCTGGTCTTGGAATAATATTGATGTATTGCATTATTGACCAAGGTGGAAGTATTGGAAATAATTTTACTCAAGTAACTATTACATAAAAATTCAACACGATCTTCTATTAACGGGAGCTTTGACTCAGCCAATAAAATGTTGGTAGGAGTAGATATACGATAACCCAAAGCCGATCTAATGGCAGAAAATTGAATTTTTTCTAGTTTGTACTTTAGATCTTTACGTGAAGGAAAATAAATGAAGCATCCATAGTCGATATGTGAACGAACAAAACTTTTGTATAGAATTAATAATGTTGATGGGTCTGAACCCCACCACGTTCCACATAGAAATTTAACGATATTTAAGGCTCTCATACATTTGTTTTGAACATAGGATAAATGAATTTTGAAACACAATTCATAATCAAAAATTATTCCTAAGAATCGAGTGGAGCAACTAGATTTGATAAGGCAATCATTTACTGTAATTTCAGTTTGTCCAGGGAGGATCTTTTTGTTGTTAAAGTGAAGGAGAGCTGTTTTCTGTGGACTTAGTTCCAAACCTAATAAAAGAAGGTTACACTTTATAATGGAAATAGATCTTTCTATAAGATGTTTACATTTTCTTAGTGGGGAGATTTTTGAATAAATTGCAATGTCATCTGCAAATTGAGATACACAAATATTTTTAGGCAAGTTTTCAGTAATTTTTGAAACATATATTAAATAAAGAAGTGGACTTAACACACCTCCTTGAGGGACACCTTTGAAGACAAATCTAACTTCATCGCCTGTCAAACTTGTGAATATTTCTCTTTTATATGTTAAAAATTTAATAAATCGAATTAAACAGTTAGTGCAACCTACAGAAGACAGTTTGTTCAACAAAATATCACTATTCACGTTATCAAAAGCCCCTTGAACATCCAAGAAGGCTGCCAAGGTGTCCTTTTTCTTAAAAAATCCTTCCTGAATGTATAACATTAGCTTGGTGGCATTATCAATACATGATTGTCCTTTACGGAAACCCGTTTGGCTAGCTGGAAGTAGATTTTGATGTTCGAGCCACCATTGTAACCTATTTTTAATAAGCGTTTCGAACAGTTTACAAAAGCAAGAGGAAAGAGCTATTGGACGGACACTTTTTTTGTCTGATTTTTCAATGAAATGAATATAATATTGATTCCATTCCTGAGGGTAGTCATTTGATAAGTAAATTTCATTATAAATATCTAGAAGTAATAGTTTATATTGTAAAGATAATGTTTTGATAACTAGATAATTGATCCCGTCAAGACCCGGAGCCGAGCTAGAGTTTCGTGAAGCTAAGGCAACATTAAATTCAGTTAGATTGAAGCATGCATCAAGAAACTCATTGACATTACCATTTGATACATAGGTAGGGTCAGTGGGAACCCATGGTGGACTAATCTTGTCCAGAGCAGACAGAATTTGATTCTCATTCTGGAGATTCTCAGAAATGCTCTTTGGGTTAATTTTAACCCATTTATTTTTTAACACTCTAACTCTGTTCCAAGTAAATTTTGCATCAGTATGAATGTTAATTTTTTCAGCGAATTCCCTAAAACTATCCCTCTTTTTTCTTTTAAATAATTTCTTTGTTTGAGCTGTAATTTTCTTATAGTTAATTAAATCATTAAGGTTATGAGAATATTCCCATTTTTTATATGCAGCTCTTCTTAGTCTTTTAAACTTATCACATTCCGAGTCCCACCAGGGAACAGGATTTCTATGTCTACAAATATTTACTCTTTTCTTTTCAGGAGTGTTGTGCTTAATGGAATTCGTTAGTATATTAATAAAAAATTTGTATTTTTCACTAGCAGATAGAGTGTCATAGAGAGGATCAAAAAAATCAACATAATGATTATCTAGATATGTTAGGACTCCGTCCCAATCAGTGCGAACAGAATCAATTTTAAAGGATTTTCTATAATAATAATTTTTTTCGACCAACATATCAATAAAGATAGGATAATGGTCAGAACCCAAAGTTTCATCACTAATTTTAATGTTAATTTTATCTGCAATATTCATAGATGATAGGACGAGGTCAATATTAGACTTACTATTCCTATATAGATCGATATGAGTGAATGAATTTGGGTTATGCAGAAATAAATCATTATTATCAATAGCCTGTAAAAGCCTTTCACCATTCAGGTCAGTATTGGAACAATTCCACACCCTATGATGGGAGTTAAAGTCCCCCATGAGAATACAATTGTTACTTCTTCCAATATTACTAACTAATTGGTCCCATTGAGCCTGGGAAAGAACAGAACCTGGAGTTCTATAACAAGATATGATCTTCAAAGAGGGATTAATATTAGTTATATTTACGCCACTAATTTCAATGGAGTCATGAACTGAAATTAAATGATCTATCTCTGAAAACGCAATGGACTTACGAATAAGAAAAATAATGCCGCCTCCACGAGAATGTAATCTATCAAGTCTATACGCGTTAAAGCCTGGAAACTTTAAGTCTTTTTCGGGAGTAAGCCACGATTCCACACACACAAAAATGTCTAAATTTTTTAACAAAACTTCAACTTCTTCTTTCCGTTGTATGATACTTCTTGCATTCCAGAAGAACAAACGTAGATTAGAGGAGCTGCAACTACGTTGAGTAGAGTAGGAGGGAGATTGAGATTGATAGAGCAAGTTTGAATTATTCATTGATCTTCTGAGGAACTGAGATCCTCGCTAGAAGTGTCTTTCCTATTTGATAGTAACTTTTTAATAATCCTGGAAGTCAGAGCCTTATGTTTCTTCTGTTTGAAGTGTTTTTGCGTTTGTTTTAACATTTCGATGAGTGCTGGAGTGTCGTTGGTGAATTTAGAAGCAAGTCCTTGTATATCTGAATTGTTTAAACTTTCCACAATAAAATTGGATAAATTTTCGACACTGAGAGGAGGGTTTTGTGTCGGACTGCTAATGAGTGATTTTATAAGATCAAATTGTTCTTTAAATTCATCTGAACGGCTATCTGTCCTAGACTTCTTATTTTTGTTTTTGTTTGTAGTTTTTTTATTATTATCGATGTCCATCATACTTGGAATTTCACTTACATTAGAGGAATTGTATACCGAGCTGGTATTTGAACGAGGACGTTTGCTACTGGATACAAGAGGAACTTTGAATGAATTGTTTTCTTCATTTGATGTTAGTTTATCCTGATGAATTTCTTGAGAAAGGTTGTTATTACCGGATATGTCATCCATCACTTGACTGTAAGTAGTCATATCATTACTGGATTCCTCCTCAAAGTCGACCATTGGAGTGGAAGAAGTATGATCTTCATGCTGAACAGTGATTGAAGGTTCTTGATTGACAGAGCTATTATTTTTACAGTGCTTGGCGAGATGACCTTCGGCTTTACAAATGAAACACGTCAATTTTTCAGTTGAAATGTAAATCCAATATAGTGTGTTTTCATAGTTTATCTGTATAGCATCTGGTAGTTTATTAATATCTTCTGGCTCAATATACACTTGTCTTCTGAAACTCAGAATATGACTGTACCCAGGATCAGACATTCCTGCTCTAATAAACGATATTTGAGATTTTATGGAAATGTTCAGTTCTTTCAATTTATACTCAATAACATTATGCGGTATTATTGGGCAAACGTTCGATAGTATTATACGTTTGGCAGGAGAAACAAGCGGACGTATTTCTAGAATATGACCGCTTATGTTTACACTTTTGTGCGTACTGAGGAGAGTATCAACGATAGCTTGGCTGCTCAGATATAGACATACTCTGCCGTGAGAAATCCTAGATCTGAATCGAATATTACTTGGGCCGATTAATTTTCCAATGGCTACGGTGTATTCTTTGATCGTGACTCCTTCCATTGAATCGACTACAATGGCTTGATCCTTCTTCGGAAAAGTAACATTTTGGGTAACTTGAGCATACGATACTTTTGGTGTAGACATTGTAGACATTGTTGGTTTTACTTCAGTATGGTTTACGAAACGATGAGAATGGGCATCTCCAATATTGGAGGCACTCATTTATGCTGATACTCCTTCCACGGAAAACACTTCCGAACACAGAAAAACTGTGTTCGGAGGAAAGAAGAACGCAGAAAGCACAGAAACTTATTTTACAGTAATACGTTAACGATATTATAGAGTAGTAACCTCGCTGGCACGAGCGTAAACAAATACGTCCTACCGCTGTGACGGCTCAAGCGGAACTCCAGAGTATACATATTCATTCACATATATAGTACAATACAAAATTACATATCACTGTTATTTGTGGTTATACGAAAAAATGTCAGAGGAAAAAGTTGCACTGTTCAATATGGTAAATATAATGGCACAAAAAAAATTTTTTTAAAAAATCAAATTTTCGAAATTTCAAGGTCATCGTTATTTCTTTTTTAATTAAGTTCATATAATTTTTCCAAATTCTTATTTAAAAAAAAATTACAAATCCAACGATATATAATACTTTATAGTTACGATGAATTTCAAAATTTTCAAAATTTTCAATTTAAATGCGCCACGTGATCCTTTTTTTCGATCGATCTCAAACTTCGCCCAAATTTTTTTCTCACCAAAGAGAACCATTCTGGGGGGCGTCGTGCTTTGTATCTCGATAAAAATTTTTCACCAAGTATAGCTTAGGACCACCCTAGTGTGTATTCACATAATTATTTATATGTACTTATAATTCCTTACTTTTTAGTGCATTTTTTTAGTTCGTTTTCTCGAAGTCAGTTTAATTTTTTTTATTAAATTCTTTTCGAAAGTGAATAAGTGAGAACGCGTTTCTTGATGTTTGAAAAACACAAATCGACTACAATCGACCCGTGTGCAAATGGCAATCGCGTCCGTGAAATGAATCGTACATGACGAGCAAGACGTACGAACTTCACGACGCGATTACAATCGACCCGTGTGTGGACGGCCTAACTCGGACGAAAGATAGCAATTATACATGACTACCACCCAGAGTTGGGCAAACGCTAGTCACAATTATGATTATTGACTAATAACTTCATAAGCTCTACAAAAGTGACTAATAATTAATGACTGAGTAAATACCAGAGCGTGACTATGAGTAATGACTACATAAGTATTTGAGCGTAATGACTAATGAATAATGACTAAATTTTTATTAAGGATGAATATTGAATACTGACTATAATGGCATAACTAATGACTAAATACGCAATCAGAATTTCACTATGACTAATGACTAAAAATGGTTATAAGTTAAAATAAGACATAATAATAACAAAAGAATAGCCTATTAGTTTATAAACATACAAAATACAGATTATGACTGTAAGGAGCAATGACCGGAGAAGACCGATCATATGGTCAAGATCGCAGACCCCAGAAAAAACGAGAGCAACAAACTCGGAAGGCTGAGTTTGTTGACAACACAACGTAATAACCCAACGGTGCGAATGCGAGCGAGAGACGCGTGAGAAGAAGAGTACTTGGGAGAAAGTGAGAGAACGGAACAACGAGAGAAAGCGAGAGCGAATGTAACCAAGTATACATAAGGAGCGAGGACAAAGCGAGAGCGTCCTTTTTGGAGTATAGCGAAAGCGAATAAAAGTAAACGACAGCGAATCACGGTGACAGCGATAACGCGTAATAGTTTGTGCATCGGTGAATAAATATATGTTCATTTGTGCTGTCAATCGGAAGTTTATTACGTCCCACACTCTGTTCCTACATGACACACTATTATGACAGATTACGATATAGTTTAAGTATACATATATTGCGACGTTGTCTCTTTTTCGAACGGTTGTATGGCCGACGAAAAACGGTCAACCCCTGGGATTTTATAGGCGCTGAGGCCGGGCCGTGCGCGGCCGTGCAGACACGGTCCTCCCGGTGCAAAGGCGATTTTCCGAGGAGGCTCGAATGAACGACGCGATACCAGTTCGAGCGCCAGGTATTAGAAAATACCACGCGAAACACGATAAAATCCTCGTGCTCGGTGAAGCCGAGCCCGAGAGTCGAGCCTCCGCGAAACGCGGCGTGAAACGATGACGCGAACGGCCAGATGGTTCGAACACAGGAGGTAACGGGGACAGCCCTCACGGCAGGACGGATCTCGCAGGTCAAGAATCAATTAGTCCTAATAGGCTCTATTCATTTAATGGTCGTCAAATAAAATATACAGGTGAGCGGCCACGAGGCCGCGAACCGGGAGCCCGCGCTCCTTGTACACTTTTGCGAAAGATGGTCGCTCGCGGAGCGCGTTAGTCGATCTTAATTTTATCGCGGAAGTACGGTACTACGGTACAATATTCGATTCTCGTCGATACGAGATTCCGCGAGACGCGGATGAACGGCGTAATTTCGAAGACTGTCGCGAGAGCCGGATACACGACGAAATCCACTACGTGCGATAGACAATCCGCGGCCGTACGCGTTCCACGAGACGAGTAGACCGCCGCGAGAGCACGAGCGAGTTCGCCGTCGCCGCGGCTAGAGACGACGGATCGAATCGGGTTACAAATCCGCGGCCGTACGATTTCGATACAACACGTAGACCTCCGCGAGAATACGATCAATTACCGCCGCTCTGCCGAATCGCTTCGCACGCAACCGACGTTCGAACAGAAGACTATTCGAATCCGACGCGACTCCTGAGGAAGACTTCCGATCTTCGAGATTAGGGGAACTACTCTCGCGAATGCTCACAGCGTCCTTGAGGAGGATGCGAGCGAAGGCTCGAGGCGCCCTGCGCCTCGGCTCTAACGAAATCTCCAAGGACAAGACGAACACGTGTCGTTCTCGCGCGAATACTACGAGCCACCACGATTAACGAATCGAAAGATCACAAAGTCGACTTACCGTTGACGATATTCTTTATTACGGCTCGATACTGGCCCTAGACGCTCTGCTGGAGTTCGTCCTTCGCTCGGAATTCCGCGATGAAGCTGGACAACCACCCGCGACGCGAAACTTAGTCGATATTCGGTACAAAGGACGAGATTGGCGAAAGTATTCCGACGCGTCTATTATATTCGGGTCTCTGTGCGACACTGCGACAGTGATCCCTCGATTCGCATCGACGGAACGCATCGATTCTAGTTCCCCCTACTCTTATCGTACTGCCGAATTTTCCGATTGGTGCCGTTCGCAACGCAACTAGATTGTCGCAGGATCGCAACTACGAAAAAGTCCTAGGGCCCCAGACTTTACGCGACTAAATAATCCACCGCGACATTATAATTTACGCTCACCCTCGGCGAGCGGATTGCATAATCCTCGTCAGCAAATCCGTCACACCACCTACGCTGAGATCCTGGTTGAGCGGGATGAGACGGCGGCGGGACTATTAAATATGTCGATGTTCGCAACAGGATCTCTTCGTCCCACATCGGCGCCTCCGGGTTTGTTCGCCCGTGTGTGGTGACTTATTCGCTGGTTCCGGTACCGGATTCGATCGTATTGGCCATTCTTTAATTCGTTAGTCGATCCTTCGGCACCCTTTCGGACTCGTACGCTTTCTCTATTTTCGGTATTTCCCTGTAACGTCGTACTCCGTACGTACAACAGATGGCATTAGCAAGTTGTTACGAAATCGGAAGATTTTTCTCACGGCACGCTCTTGCGACGTCATAACATATTAATGTATGTTAATCGCACAATAGTGACTGATGTCTAAAGATTGAAGACTGATCATTTAAACTAACTAATGATTAATCATAACTAATAAGCAATAACTAACGATTATATAGAGTTGTGACTAACTAGTGCCATGTAGTTATGACTAACTGATCAAAAAGTTCTAACTGACTTTTTTTAAGTTTTGACTATAAATCAATCGGACTATTAGTCATTTTTAAATATTAGTTGATTTTTGCCCAACTCTGCTACCACCAGCATTTGTTTTTCACTGCCTATACCTTCACTTTAAAATATTATCTTAAATGCAACTCGCCTCCCTTCTGAAATATTAAAACAATTTAGTAGAACAGAGACGTGGAATCTGTAAATACTATGCCGCGTACTATGACTTGAAGTAGCGAAGTGTATTAAATTAATTTGACAATCTCTAAGTAACTTGCGAAATTGTGGATACCAGTGTACAATTAACTGATTACCTTGTAAAACGTTGAAACACAATTGTAGAAAATGTTAGTGACTGTAAATTAGGGTGGACCTTGTTTTTCAACTATGAAATTTTGAACACACCGCCCCTAAACTTGGTCCATTTTATAAAAAAATGATATACACACAATTTGAGATCAATCGGACGCACAATGGTCTGGTAGCTCGCTTTTTATGGCCAAAACTATTGTAGTGTTATTTCAAGGTTTAATGTTATATTATTATAGGTTGTTGGTTTCGTCTTGATACCAGTTAGAATATTATGAAGTAAAAAATATATGTTAATATTTAGAACATTGAGGTGACCTTCATTTTTTATAAAAAAAGAGATTTTTCTTTAACTTTTTGTATTGAAGTTTGTAGAAAAGTGAATATACTGATTAACTTTCGTTGGAAACATCTTTTTGTCAGATCATCGGAAATATTTCAAAAATCTTATTAACAATTCTCACAATTGAAGGATTTTAGTAATTTATTACGTCAATTCTTGTTAACGTACAGAAGACAACTGATTATTTATAAAACATTAGAAACGAAAGACAGCAGACATTCAATTCTCACGCACATTCACACGCATTCACACGCATTCACACGCATTCACACATCTTCACATACATTCACACTCAGAGATGCCGTTGTTTCGATTCTCGATTCTCCATTCTCCATTCTCCATTTCTCGATATTCCCACACTCGGCCGTCCTGCATTAATGTCTGACCTCAGACATTCGTCTCACACTCGTCTTTACTCGCCCACACTCGGCCGTCCTGCATCAATGTCTGACCTCAGATATTCGTCGCACATTCTCGCACATTCGTCCTTTTTCGTGTACCTGCCTTACGATCTGCGATTGCACCAACTGCGGAACCACCAATTTTTCTTCGTCTTCATCTCGTTTGAACAACAATTCGCCACGCAACATAAAATCATTCGTCGGGTTCTGTCGCACACTTTCAATCATTCTTTGCACACTTATATCCTCTCGCTGAGCTATACGCAAACGCTCAATGGTGCTATTTCCACACTCACGTATCAATAAACAAGTCCGTATAGAACTTCTACTTAACGCGTCTACAAACAACTTCCATCGCGCAACTTCCACACATAAATCGCGCTTATTCATCATCAATGTTAACGCTCTACAATCTGTGACAATTTTATTACAATATAGTTTCAATACGAGTTCGCTTACTAAGGTCAGCCTTATTTGTTCGAATGCAAACCTCTCCTCGTCCTCGAAACAAAACGGAACATCCCTTCGCAATACGTTCGAAAGAGGACGAGCAACTGAGAAACACCCCGTGGGCCTCAATAATCGGTTCGGCTGTGGAAATCTCGTCACCGCGTCTGTCCCACGAGTTGATGGCTGCACCGTTCCGTCCCCTACCACATATCCCAAAAACTCGACCGTCTCACGCAAAAACTGACATTTATCGCAATTAATCCGAAGTCCGGACTCATTCGCAACGTTTAGAGTCGTTTGCAACTTACGCTAGCCCTCGTTGCAATCGGCAGACTGTATTGTTATGTCGTCTATTAATTCGCGAAACACAGCGTTAATAAATTTCTGAAAGACAGCCGGCGAGCCGCACAAGCCAAACGGGACCCTCAGGAACTGAAACTGACCATCGGGTACTATGAACACTGTATACATATTTTCTGCTATCCTGATGCACGGCAACGTGAAAAAATCCGTTTTCTAAGTCTATTGTCGTGTATATCTTAGCGCCCTGTCGGCGATTTAATTGGTCCTCCACCAACGGAAACGGGTAATGTCGTCACGGGTTTTAACCGGTCTATAAGCGTCTATCATACTTTCCACTGCGTTCCGATGTTCACTATTTACAATATCTGATACGTCGACTTTATTTACTTCGTGCTCTATGCTAAATATATCTGATAAATCTGTACTTTCTTCGTAGTTTTCAGATGCTTTTCTAATTGTAATTTTCCGGAACTTTATTGTCAATTCTACCGTGTTTAGGAAATCGGTGCCGATAAGTAAATCTTGTCGCATTAACACGTCCGAAATCACCTGTACTTTAACCGGATAAGCGTTTCCATCGATCGAAATGTTCGCGTTAAACTCGCCTAGTGTTCTATTTTTAATTAAACCGATTCCCCGAAAACAGACCTCTTTTTTAGACAACGGCGGAGCACCAATTCAAATATAACTATCTGCACGCATTAAACACATGTCGCTGCCCGTATCTATCAAAGCGACGATCTCGTGACCGTTAATTGTTACATCCTTTACGAATTTATCTTTCTTATTACCCTGAGTTATTGCCGCACAACTTTCTTTAACCGCATCATCCTTCTTCTTCGCGCATTTCACCGCCACGTGCCCACGCTCGCCACACGCAAAACACGTTAAACCATCGGCTATCATCGAACAATTTTTTAATACATGGTTCTCGGAACCGCACCCGTAACACTTTCTTCCCTGACCATGCCGCTTACTGAGTCCACGGTCTCCGCCGGTTCGGTCATCCATTGACCCGACGGGTCTGCAGTCATCAGTCTGTTTATCAACTCAGCCTTTGATCCTGTGGTGGTCAAGTTCATAGAGTCCAGCTTTTATTTCAGCTCTGCTACCGTAAAGCCACTAGCCGTCCTCTTCGCCAGACTCATTGCATCCAATATTGGGTCTCCGTCACGCAAATTAACAATTTCGTGCATAGCACAATTTACGCACTTCGCACCCGCACACAGCAAATATTAGATGCACTCGCACCACCTGCAATTCAAACTTGGGCGAGCCCCCACAAAAATGAAGGATTTTAATAATTTATTACATCAATTCTCGTTAACGTACAGAACACAACTGATTATTTATAAAACATTAGAAACGAAAGGCAGCAGACATTCAATTCTCACGCACATTCACACGCATTCACACGCATTCACACATCTTCACACACATTCACACTCAGAGATGCCGCTGTTTCGATTCTCGATTCTCCATTTCTCGATATTCCCACACAATGCATACTATTGTCTAGAAATCGCGGAAAAGTAGCTGTAAGATTAGTAGCTAAGTAGCTAATTGAATTCTTCATAGGAATTATACGAAATCTAATAATGAGAGGTTTTCGGGGTCTCTGACTGGCAATGGAGCAGAGAAAACATATACATACATTGTAATTCCAAGCTGCTATGCAAGATTCCAGTGGAACTGCGTATCCAGGCGTCGAATAACCGCGGTCCCGTATTTGTTAAAATCCGTTTATAGTTCAAGATTGCGGGAGATTGCAGTTAAAATTTACATGATCTTGTTAGTAAATGTTCAAACTTTCATATAAAACAAGTCCGATGCTTAGCGGTCTTAAGCGTTTTTGTATCATTCTTTTCAAAGTTTGAAATGCTATTAATTTACGCTATTCGTGTATGGACTAAACAATGCTTAAAAATGGATTAAATATTTGAAATGCGCTTACTAACATATATAAAACCAGCATTAAAATCTATTTTCTGATATTCGGTGATTAAAATGTAAAACGTTTTATTTTACTTTGAATTTTCTGACTTTGTCTTTAGAACGCTTTATCTCATCACAGAATTATCTAAAATGAATAATATTTTGGATTTGGGAGCTTTAAAGGGTTGTTACTGTATAGAAAAAAATTTTTTCAATGCATTAAAGTTGAAAAATTGAATTTTGGCCACGAAAACAAGGTCTCCAGACCACTGTGGGACGTCGGGAAGACGTGGCGCATTTAAAATAGGCAGAATAAAACTTTGTATAATGCGTAACACCAGTGCGTGAACACTGTGCATCTTATTGTTAGTTAGGTATTTAGTATCTTCTTTCAATTCTCTACACTCTTCTTTCAATCCGTTCGTGACAATTACACAATTGTAATACAATTCTTATAATCAGAATATATTTGTGTTCTTTGGTAATTCACGCAAATTCACTAAACCCATAATTATCGTCTGTTCGGCGTCGACCGTCGTCGGTCGAGGTCGCCTGATGCAGGGGACCACTCAGATTTGAGCGCGCGAGGAAAGGCAAGGACGAGGGTTGAGTTTAGCTTCAATTTTCTCAGAACACTGCACTTTATTTTTAAATTTCACTTCGCCGCGCGAATCGCTGACGTATGAACGAAAATCTTGATCGTGCTGCTATTTCTGCCGTCGGATCGCGAAATCGGAAGTCTTGAGCAGTGTTAGGTTAAGTCATAGGACTAGGCGCCAGGGGGCCACCGTCGCCTCAGTCATCATTGCCCGCCTGGCTAGCGTAGACAACTGCGTAAAGCGTTGGCAATAAACAAGTGTGTCCTAATCAGCATAAATCTAATTAAACCTAAACCCATCCACGCATCCCGTGGACGCGACACGACAAGCAGTGTCGCCAGAAAGTGACCGAACCGTCACTCGAGGGGAATACAAGGTACCCCCTCTCTGATGACCAGAGTAATATGTCATACGTTGCGCGTGCGCGATGGAGACGCAACAATGACTGACATTTCGCAGGTTTTAGGTTATTGCCGTGTATCGTATCGTACCTATTATGTACATATGAATCATGTGGGTCGTTCTAAATAGAGACTGTAAATATTCTTTATTATAAATAAAATTAATTGTAACATGTGGGAGTTTCAGTCGTGAAGCGAAGTATGAATTCTTACTATATGTACAATTGAAAAAATCTTGAAATCCGTATGTATGTAGCACTGAGTTACATTTCAGTAAAATCAATAAATCATAATATATTTTAACACTGTTAACCCTCATACGCTCCTCAAAAATAGTTACATAAAAGAGACTGGGATAATAAATTCACTCATTTTTCTTCTACACGATAAATTGACAAATTATGTTTTCTTTGTAACGTTACATTTTAAAGAAATACAACTCACAACATAGACATAAAGGGATCAATAATTACATAGTATGTGAAATAAGTAAATGGGTGAATTTTACGCGGCAATAACCTAAAACCTGCGAAATGTCATGTCATTGTTGCGTCCCCATCGCGCACGCGCAACGTGTCACATATTAGTCTGGTCATCAGAGAGGGGGTACATCATTTCACCGTGACTCCCCTCATCTGGCGACACTGGTCTTGAGCAGGCTTGCCATATTCCGCGCGGTACCAGGCCCCTTACCGCTGCGCCCCTCGCCCATCTGCTGGGCTAAGCCCGCCTGGCTTGCCCCACTCCTCGCCAGTGGGAGCATCTGCTTAGCCCAGCAGATGGGCGAGGGGCGCAGCGGTAAGGGGCCTGGTACCGCGTGGAATATGGCAAGCCTGGTCTTGAGTGGCTCTTGAACGAGAGCCGCCACGAAGGAAATCTTCAACGCGAGCGACGGAGATCCTGCCGCGGGCAAACGCACGTCACGCGACGCGAAACGGCAGGAAGGAGAAACTGCGAAACAATTTGATCTTATAAAGATGCAGCGAATACAATAATAAAATTACTAACAGAAAACTATCGCGACGACTCCAGTGAGGGGAATCTCACAGTCCACGATGGACTACTGGACGAATGAACAGAGCTAATGATAAACATGCTGGCGATTTAAAAGCGAACTAGCGAAGAGTTAGGATGAACAAAATCGCGGCGAGTGTCGCGGATACGAGATTGAACAATGCGGATGACAGATAGAATGGACTCGAGAAGCGATGAGAGGAAAACTGACGAAAGAGGCTCGCTCCGACATGGGGAGCCCTTAAGGAAGGTATAGGACAATAGGGATGGTACGCTGACCTGACATTTTTACCCCTTGCTGGGTAAAAGGACGGATGACGTTTTCGAACGCGCGGTTACCCATCGACTCTGCGTACCAATCTGCAGGAAAAACTAAACATGTGTTTGCCGTAAATCTTTCAGCGGTCCTTCTCGCGTTCTGTTTTTCGTCTAACCGTCCCGTCGTTTTCGTAAACGTGTTACGTGGAAAGGGCCAGCCTGACACCACACACACACACCCAGTACTTAACACGCACCCAGTGTTTTTAAAAAGAAGGTTTCCGTTAAGAAATTAACATTTGCACCAATTTTCACTATCATATTCGTAATCAGCACGTGAAAATACGTAAGAATCTAGAGTATAATTTAGAAACAGTGGGTGCGTGTTAAGCACTGGGTGGGTGTGTGTGGTGTCAGGTTGGCCCTTTCCGCCCCCCCTGTTTTCTCTCTTATCTCTACAGCGTCAAAATGTAAACAAACGTCGCACCGAAACAGTCTACATTGCAGCGGAGCGTTCAGGAATACGAAAAATGGAATACAGTATTCGCGATAGTTTTTTGCAAATATCTCGAAAACTAAAAGCGACCCCCCTATATTGGAAAAGGAAAAAGTTGTTTAGAATGTGTTGCTGCATAACATATATAAATTTCATCAAAATCGGAGAGGGTGGTGCTTTTGTAAATAATTACCAATGGATTTACGGCTGAATACGTGAGTTTTTAATACAATCACTTTCTGCTTCTTCTCTTTTTTTACGATAACCTCGTAAACTAAAGCCAACCGCCAAATACTCTAAACAGAAATGTTGTTCAGAATAATGGTCTTGACCATATATCCAAAGCTCATTGAAATCGGATAGAAGCTACATCGATCCCATGGATTTACAAGTACAGTTTCTCGCGATAATCTCGTAAACTAAAGCCGATCGCCAAAAAGTCTAAAGAGAAATGATGTTCAGAATAATGGTCTTGACCACATATCCAAAACTCATTGAAATCGGAGAGCATTCACATAATCGAGAAACTCTTGTTCGTTGTGATGTCACGACGCACAGTGGTGCGAGCAGGGAAAAAA